>NC_141143.1:164337216-164639716 GCF_053477565.2 Lygodium microphyllum
GGAGGGTGCGTCGCAACATGGTGTGGTGTGTGTTGGGGGGGGGGGGGGGGTCATGGTGGGTGGGTTTGTGTGTTAAGGGGAGGGGGTCACATCGTGTCGTGTCATGTCATGGGGTGGGGGGGGGCGTCATGGTGGGTGGGTGTGTGTGTTAAGGGGAGGGGGGCACGTCGCGTTGTGTCATGTCATGGGGCGGGGGAAGGGGGATGTCATGGGGGGTGCATCGTGTCGTGTTGTGTCATGGGGGTTGGGGGGGTCGTGACATGGTGTGGTGTGTGTTGAGGAGGGAAGGGGGAGGTGCCGAATTTTGGAGGGGGGGATGTCATGCTAGTGAGATAAAGGAATGTGTACTGCCACAATCAATCAAGGTCTTGAAACTTTTACCTTGATAGTCCGACGGTGTCTGAATCACCGAGAACTGGCAATTCGGTCCTTTCTTGTGTAGAAGAGCATGGACTATCGCCCTTTCAAATTCTACTTCCATGGTCGGATCTTCTTCTTCTTCTTCTTCGCACATTTGCCTATTGGCAATGTAGGCGGTTCTTCCTCTGCCTTGAGTAGCGGCTCCTTGACCATGGCCTGTTCCTTGGAAAGGCACTTGGCGATGTCCTCCACCAAGCTTGGGACATTGCCTTTTGAAGTGACCGGGTTTGTTGCAGTGAAAACAACAGAGGTTTTGGCCATTGCCTTGAGTAGGAACAAAGTTTTTAACGTTGTTAGTCCTTGCTTTCTTTCTTTTTCCCTAATTATGACCTTGATTTCTCTTCATTTGAGGTCTGAATGCTCCTTTGTTCGGGTCATTATAAGACCAAGTTTTGTTACCCCTTGGTATATACTGCACTTCCTGAATTATAGGTGCCGCTCGAATGAGTGCTTTCTGAAGATCCGATGGATGCATAGATTTGAGACGGGTATTTACTAGTGGATTTAAACCCGCACAAAATTTTGACACCTGCTATGTCATGTCCATCTGCGGCGCATACTTAAGAAGTGAGACAAATTCAGAATAGTATGCATCAAGCGTGAGCGCCAGCTGTTTTAGCTCGTAGAAATCATTCATTTTTTGCGTGCAATATGCAAGTGGCAAGTATCTTCCCTAATGGTTATCTTTGCCAGTGAGCTTTAGCTTGGTGAGCATAGCCTGATTGGCGGGTGCAATACTGGCTGCTTTGAAGTAATCCTCCATGGATTCAATCCAAATTTCAGCATCAGCTTGGACGAATCTGCCTCTCTCGTCAAACTCGGGTGGCTTAATCTGCTTGAGAAGGAACTTCTTCTCCTCGATTACAGTAGTACTTCATGTAGGAGGCGAACTAGGAACTTGTACCTGGGCTTGTGCCTGCATAAAGGTTTCTTATTATTATACGATAATCGTTATTGATTTATATTACATCTTTAATTCAGCTATCACGTAAACAATGTAGCTACTTAACTTTTTATCAACTCTTATGCACAATCAGACATTGATAGAAAGAAGTCTTTATTTGTATTTATATGGCCATAGCCCTTTCGAATACAACATTTCTTGCGATGATAAACCAACTCTTACATTTAATTTGGGGAGAACAACATTGTATTACATTTATCTACAAGAACTCTATAATAGTATGGTTTCGGGTCATGGATCTTTAGGAATCGATAAGTCATTGGAAGTTCAGGATATCCTTTCTGTTGGAATCCATACTTCTTATGGCGGCCCAACACTTTAATCCTATCGGTGGGGATTACAGGGGTTACTTCCTCATATAAATATGAGTTCATCTCAACCCTCTGACCTTGAATATGTAAAGTTGAGTTTATGTGAGTGTAACGTGTCCACCAACATCCTCTAGGACACGTCTTAGCAGTCCATCGGAAAAGTTGTCTAGAAGACTCCACCCGGCACTCCCATGGAATGTTGCGGGTTTTGTAATCTAGGCCTTTCCGCGTCTGCCCCGTAACGGAAGTGTCCTGGGCGCTTTCCACAATGGATCGAATGGAATTGTTGATCATTTGCTAACGGCACCTAGCGTCAGACCTGATCGAACTACTTTACGCCGATCGCCCGGTCTGAAGCGGATTCATGCTGCACTTGGTTCAAGGAGAATGGGAAACGAGAGGAATGCAAGGCTCGACCTCTCTGCCAAAGGCATAGTCCCATTCCGTTCCCCTACAACAGCCTGAATCGGGTAATCGGTACTTCCAAGTCATTGTTCTCCTTGCTTGTTTTGGTGATGACGATCATCCTTCTGTTCGTCGAAGACCTTGAGAAAAGTTCCCGGCTAACCGGGACCACCCATCCGTAGGACGGACCTATGGTCCATCCTCCGCACTTTCCTCGGTTTGTTTTAGTTATGTAATTACCTACCACATTAGTTTGACACATACAAACAGCTTCCTTGATTAACCCTGTTAAGCACTGGTTCCTTCACGTAATCTTATCACAGGACATAAAGAAAACAGTGCCAAACAACTCCTTTATTATCATTATATCCTTTTATCTTTGAAATACAAGGAATTCCCGCCCGTAGGCGTATTCATAATCCGCCCGAAGGCTATCCAGTAATCCTTCCTGTGATTACTATCCCAAGTTTCCGCCCGTAGACTAGTATGCGGGCCTCGAGATCCAATCCCGAGTCACGTTAGTCTCTTGTGCAGGGCCCGGAAGGCGAGGGATTTACAGCCAGAGCCCCCCCTGGCACCCAAGCGTCCTCCTGCTCCAAGCAGAACTCAACGGAGAGACCTCTCACGGCGGGTTCGGTCCACGTTCCCGGCGCGGTTCACAACCCCCTTGGTTAGGGTCAGGCAGGCAGTCGGGGGTAACTGAAGCTGCCTCTCAGGCACCAACCTGAAGCTTTAGATATATTTTCATCCTTTAGTTCATTGAGCAAACAATGCAAACAGTCCTTTCTAACTTTTACAAACACAATCAAATTTCAATGGCCGTTTGGCTGGCAAACTGTCAAGGAGTAACTCCTTTTTCCTCCGAATGCAACCCGCATTCGATCCGGAATCAATTGCAACTTGGCAAGATTCCTATCATTCTTAGGGTCAGGGTCATACCCTTCCAATACATTAGGTTTATTGTGGCAGGAACCAGCGACCATGTCGCTTTAGATTATTGTCAAACAACTGCTTCAAGGCAATTTACTTGACTTTCCTTTTCCTTGGCACCTTTCCCCAAGGAGAGTGAATAACAGGATGATTACTCATCCCTAATAAGTTGACTTCCGTCACTAACTTGTCAACCTCATTCCGAGAAATGACAATACTCTTTGCAAACAAATTCCGAGACTATACAATGTTGCGGCTTGTGCGCAAGTATTGCATCTATTCTTATGGAATCCTTTTGTCCATTTCCTTAGTGTTCCGACTGCGGGTTTTAACCCTAGCCGATTAACAGGATTTTGGGGTATCCTTCAGGTCATTACAATTAGGGTTGAGTCATGATTCTAGAATGTGCAACTCTGTCGGAGTTCCACCGTGATCCTTAGGTTCGCAGTTTTGTCTAAAACGAAGGCAAATTATCCTTCCGCTAAAACCTAGTTATCTCTTAGGGTTCCTATGTTTCTACGGTTCCTTGTGGTTCATATTACTTAGCCAATTCATCTATGCCTGTTGTGCCAAGGATGTTCCTTCTAGGACGATAACCCAAATCTACGGAATCGAATTCGCGTAAACAAGCGATAGATTGCCGTTCTCTTGGTGAGGTAAAATTACCTACTAATATGTACGCTAACCTTCCTAATAAATCAAGCCTAACACTTTATAGATTATGTTCTCGAACTTGGCATCGACGAATCTTGCAATTTTTCCTTGGTGCATGTTAGATTGGTATCTAACTTTTCCTAGGCCATGCTAGGTATTGCATCCACAATCGTACCTACAATCTTGTAGCATATCCTTTGGCGTCTTATGTAATTACACCTAATTACGACCTTTTTATTAATTGATCCTAACATTTTCTAACCACTAAGTCGTGATGATACTCAACGAAACTAGTGTTATGCTCTTCCATCTTACAAGTATGTTTCAAATCTTACGTTCGTTTTTAATGTCCTATTGGTTCTTTTCGAACGACATCTTACGGTGCTAGACTTTTCCTATGAAATCATAACGTGCATATACGTTTAATTCATCATATCTAAGATGCAGCTAATGCACATATAACTTCGTTTCCTTGCTTAGATAAAGTGCCAACTACTAGCATCTAACTTTCTAACCGTTCATTCTTTCCTAATGTTCAAAAGATGCATCTCTTTCAATTTTTCCATATGCATTTAATTTTAACGAAACCATGAATTTCCATTCCTAAGCGCGCCCAATTCATTTCAAGCTTTTAATCTAAACGTAACTTGAAATTTCCTTCCTAAGCGCGCCTAACCATTTCTTATGCGGAAAATAATACGAAAGAACCTGGACTTGTGGTGACGGGGTGATGTCCACTTGCACGTTTGGCGACGAACCTCCCGCGGTTGCCTCCTGAGCTCTTTTAGGAGCCATCGTAGTCGTAACTTCGACTTACGATCCCCTTTGTGCTCGTTTGCGGATGGATTCCTCCTCGGAGTAGATCTTCGGCTAAAGCTTCGAACTCTCCACGAACCCGATTTGGCGCGGTAATTGGACGGCTTGCGACTTAACCCTTCTTGCGGAGATCACTCGAAGGTCCTTGCGGTGGTCTTTGAGGCTCCACCGTCTCGACTTTTTTGGAACTTCCAGTCTTTAAGGCCCTTGGGGACTACGCGGTGGGAAAAGGCCCTTTGGCCAAGGGTGGGAATTGCCCCCTAAAATTGGTGTCAAAAGGGGTATGAGATTGGCCGTGGGAAGGGGGTCTAGGGAGGCCCCCTATGGAAGCTTCTATAGAAGCTTCCAAAAGCTTCTGGCACGTGGTGCAGCCCGTGGAGACGCGTCGACGGCTGGCGGCCCTTCAGTGTGGACAGCGCGGTGGACGGGGCGTGGCAGCTGGCAGCCTGTCGAGGTGGTCAGCGAGGCGGTGGTGGGCTGGCGGCCAGCAGGACGGCGGCTGGAGGCAGCAACGCAGCGGCGTGGGCTGGGCAGCAGCACGGCGGCCTGGGCGCAGCGTGGCGATGGGGTGGTAGCCGGTGGCGAGGCGGCAGCAGCACGGCAGGCGGCAACACGGCGACTCGAGGCCACAGCACGGCCTCTCCTCCTCTTCCTCCACTTCAGAATCCTCTCCCCTCTCTCTGTGCGCAGGCGGAACCCTCCTCCCCTCTCCTTCCTTCACGCCCTCTGTGTGTGTCTCCCTTCTCGCAGAGTTCCTCCCCTGCTCTCTCCTTAAGCACACCCCCCATCAAGGGGGTGTTTATATAGGTCGTGGGGGTGGGGAATGGGTCTCCCCCCACGTGGGGAAGTTGCCCATGCAACCCCCACTTCCCCATTCCCTCACATACTCCCTTCCCTCCAGCCATGCATCGGCTGGGGGGAAAAGGGATAATTACAAATTTTTTTTGCAATAAATCAATTAAATCTCCCCTCCCAAGAGGGTGTTTCCACGGGGCTAGCGGTTTTTACCCCTCGGTTCGATTTTCCACTTGTAGAGGCCCTAATTCTATCGTGCGGCTCACACATTACACGGCTAATAATCCGAATGCGAGAAATACCCTTTCCACAGGGTTTGCACGGCGTGTCGGAAATGATTTGATCACGTAGAAATATTACATTCTCTCCCCCTTAGAAGAATCGAGATGTCCTCATCTCGAGATAAACTGGGGATATTGAAGATTGAGAGAGCTTCCATACATCCAGGTAGCATCCTCTTCGGAATAATCTTGCCACTGGACGAGGCATTCTCTCAAGGTTCTAGATCTCAACTGTCTCTCCCTGACCGTGGCCAATACCTTGACGGTGTCCCTCGCTGAGCTTGGGGCATTGCTTTCTGAAGTGACCGAGTTCATTGCAGTGGAAACATCGGATGTTTCGGCCATTACCGTGAGTAGGAACAAAGTTGTTGACGTTATTTGTCCTTGCCTTCTTTCTTTGTCCCTGATTGTGGCCTTGAACTCTCTTAACCTGGGGTCTGAATGCTCCTCCGCTTGGGTCGCTATAAGACCAATTCTTAATACTCCTTGGTTTAGCTTGCACTTCCTGAATTATGGGTGCCGCTCGAATGAGTGCATCCTGAAGATCTGATGGTCTCATAGATTCGAGACGGGTATTTACAGGTGGATTTAAGCCTACGCAAAATTTGGACACCTGCTGTGTCGTATCCATTCGTGGCGCATACTTCAAGAGTGAGACAAACTTAGAGTAGTATGCGTCAAGCGTGAGTCCTAACTGTTTTAGCTCATAGAACTCATTCATTTTCTGTGTACGATATGCGGGTGGCAAATATCTCCCTTGCACGGCTTGCTTTAACTTCTCCCAGGTAACGGAACCCTCTGAGATCCCTTGATCCCTGCACCATTGCTTCCACCATAGTCTGGCTTCACCGGTGAGTTTCAATTTGGCGAGCATGGCCTGATTGGTAGGTGCAGTGCCAACGGCTTCGAAGTAGTCCTCCATAGATTCAATCCAAATCTCAGCGTCTGTCTGGACGAATCTGCCTCTCCCGTCAAACTCGGGTGGCTTAATCTGTTTGAGGAGGAACTTCTTCTCCTGGATCACAGTCGTACTTGCCGTAGGGGATGAATTTGGAACTTGCGCCTGAGTAAAAGTTCTTAACGTTATTACATGATTATCTTATCTTTGTTTCAACATATTTCGTAACTCATGAAGCAACTAGACTTTTTGCAACAACCCTGATGCACAATCGGATAGTGATAAAAGAAGTCCTTATTTATTTTTATATGGCGTAGCCTCATACAACAACTCGAGCGATGATAATCCAATCATTACATTTAGTTTGGGGAAACAATATAGTATTGGATTTGTCTACAGGAACTGTGTAGTAATAGGGTTTTGGGTCATGTATCTTTAAGAACCGATAATTCATCGGAAGTTCGGGATATCCTTCCCGCTGGAAACCATACTTCCCATGACGGCCCAATACCTTAATTCTATCAGCTGGGATTACACGGGTTACTTCCTCATATACATATGAGTTTAACTCAACTCTACGACCTCGAATATGCAAAGTCGAGTTCACGTGAGCTTCCACGAAAATGAACAGCTTCACGACTTTCAAATCTTCCAACCACTTGATTCTCTTCAAGTTGGTTTGTAGATAGGCGAACCGATGGGCAGCTATGTAATAGATTCCTGAAGACCCAGTTCATCTTCGCTCTATATATAGGGGTGATGGGTTATAAATCTGTTCCAAGATGTTCATCATTCCAATTCTCTGCCTATAATGCGGAGAATGCATCGCAGTCATGAACATGATCCGGAACACCAAAAATTTGTTCCACGCCTCGTAATTCTGGAAGACAGTATCGAAGATGAGAAAATGTTTGGACAAGAACAATTTCTTTACTTCACTTCTAATGAAATCTTATGAAAACAATTCCATTATAAGTCGGCTCTGATACCAACTGTAACGTGTCCACCAACATCCTCTAGGACACGTCTTAGCAGTCCATCGGAAAAGTTGTCTAGAAGACTCCACCCGGCACTCCCATGGAATGTTGCGGGTTTTGTAATCTAGGCCTTTCCGCGTCTGCCCCGTAACGGAAGTGTCCTGGGCGCTTTCCACAATGGATCGAATGGAATTGTTGATCATTTGCTAACGGCACCTAGCGTCAGACCTGATCGAACTACTTTACGCCGATCGCCCGGTCTGAAGCGGATTCATGCTGCACTTGGTTCAAGGAGAATGGGAAACGAGAGGAATGCAAGGCTCGACCTCTCTGCCAAAGGCATAGTCCCATTCCGTTCCCCTACAACAGCCTGAATCGGGTAATCGGTACTTCCAAGTCATTGTTCTCCTTGCTTGTTTTGGTGATGACGATCATCCTTCTGTTCGTCGAAGACCTTGAGAAAAGTTCCCGGCTAACCGGGACCACCCATCCGTAGGACGGACCTATGGTCCATCCTCCGCACTTTCCTCGGTTTGTTTTAGTTATGTAATTACCTACCACATTAGTTTGACACATACAAACAGCTTCCTTGATTAACCCTGTTAAGCACTGGTTCCTTCACGTAATCTTATCACAGGACATAAAGAAAACAGTGCCAAACAACTCCTTTATTATCATTATATCCTTTTATCTTTGAAATACAAGGAATTCCCGCCCGTAGGCGTATTCATAATCCGCCCGAAGGCTATCCAGTAATCCTTCCTGTGATTACTATCCCAAGTTTCCGCCCGTAGACTAGTATGCGGGCCTCGAGATCCAATCCCGAGTCACGTTAGTCTCTTGTGCAGGGCCCGGAAGGCGAGGGATTTACAGCCAGAGCCCCCCCTGGCACCCAAGCGTCCTCCTGCTCCAAGCAGAACTCAACGGAGAGACCTCTCACGGCGGGTTCGGTCCACGTTCCCGGCGCGGTTCACAACCCCCTTGGTTAGGGTCAGGCAGGCAGTCGGGGGTAACTGAAGCTGCCTCTCAGGCACCAACCTGAAGCTTTAGATATATTTTCATCCTTTAGTTCATTGAGCAAACAATGCAAACAGTCCTTTCTAACTTTTACAAACACAATCAAATTTCAATGGCCGTTTGGCTGGCAAACTGTCAAGGAGTAACTCCTTTTTCCTCCGAATGCAACCCGCATTCGATCCGGAATCAATTGCAACTTGGCAAGATTCCTATCATTCTTAGGGTCAGGGTCATACCCTTCCAATACATTAGGTTTATTGTGGCAGGAACCAGCGACCATGTCGCTTTAGATTATTGTCAAACAACTGCTTCAAGGCAATTTACTTGACTTTCCTTTTCCTTGGCACCTTTCCCCAAGGAGAGTGAATAACAGGATGATTACTCATCCCTAATAAGTTGACTTCCGTCACTAACTTGTCAACCTCATTCCGAGAAATGACAATACTCTTTGCAAACAAATTCCGAGACTATACAATGTTGCGGCTTGTGCGCAAGTATTGCATCTATTCTTATGGAATCCTTTTGTCCATTTCCTTAGTGTTCCGACTGCGGGTTTTAACCCTAGCTGATTAACAGGATTTTGGGGTATCCTTCAGGTCATTACAATTAGGGTTGAGTCATGATTCTAGAATGTGCAACTCTGTCGGAGTTCCACCGTGATCCTTAGGTTCGCAGTTTTGTCTAAAACGAAGGCAAATTATCCTTCCGCTAAAACCTAGTTATCTCTTAGGGTTCCTATGTTTCTACGGTTCCTTGTGGTTCATATTACTTAGCCAATTCATCTATGCCTGTTGTGCCAAGGATGTTCCTTCTAGGACGATAACCCAAATCTACGGAATCGAATTCGCGTAAACAAGCGATAGATTGCCGTTCTCTTGGTGAGGTAAAATTACCTACTAATATGTACGCTAACCTTCCTAATAAATCAAGCCTAACACTTTATAGATTATGTTCTTGAACTTGGCATCGACGAATCTTGCAATTTTTCCTTGGTGCATGTTAGATTGGTATCTAACTTTTCCTAGGCCATGCTAGGTATTGCATCCACAATCGTACCTACAATCTTGTAGCATATCCTTTGGCGTCTTATGTAATTACACCTAATTACGACCTTTTTATTAATTGATCCTAACATTTTCTAACCACTAAGTCGTGATGATACTCAACGAAACTAGTGTTATGCTATTCCATCTTACAAGTATGTTTCAAATCTTACGTTCGTTTTTAATGTCCTATTGGTTCTTTTCGAACGACATCTTACGGTGCTAGACTTTTCCTATGAAATCATAAAGTGCATATACGTTTAATTCATCATATCTAAGATGCAGCTAATGCACATATAACTTCGTTTCCTTGCTTAGATAAAGTGCCAACTACTAGCATCTAACTTTCTAACCGTTCATTCTTTCCTAATGTTCAAAAGATGCATCTCTTTCAATTTTTCCATATGCATTTAATTTTAACGAAACCATGAATTTCCATTCCTAAGCGCGCCCAATTCATTTCAAGCTTTTAATCTAAACGTAACTTGAAATTTCCTTCCTAAGCGCGCCTAACCATTTCTTATGCGGAAAATAATACGAAAGAACCTGGACTTGTGGTGACGGGGTGATGTCCACTTGCACGTTTGGCGACGAACCTCCCGCGGTTGCCTCCTGAGCTCTTTTAGGAGCCATCGTAGTCGTAACTTCGACTTACGATCCCCTTTGTGCTCGTTTGCGGATGGATTCCTCCTCGGAGTAGATCTTCGGCTAAAGCTTCGAACTCTCCACGAACCCGATTTGGCGCGGTAATTGGACGGCTTGCGACTTAACCCTTCTTGCGGAGATCACTCGAAGGTCCTTGCGGTGGTCTTTGAGGCTCCACCGTCTCGACTTTTTTGGAACTTCCAGTCTTTAAGGCCCTTGGGGACTACGCGGTGGGAAAAGGCCCTTTGGCCAAGGGTGGGAATTGCCCCCTAAAATTGGTGTCAAAAGGGGTATGAGATTGGCCGTGGGAAGGGGGTCTAGGGAGGCCCCCTATGGAAGCTTCTATAGAAGCTTCCAAAAGCTTCTGGCACGTGGTGCAGCCCGTGGAGACGCGTCGACGGCTGGCGGCCCTTCAGTGTGGACAGCGCGGTGGACGGGGCGTGGCAGCTGGCAGCCTGTCGAGGTGGTCAGCGAGGCGGTGGTGGGCTGGCGGCCAGCAGGACGGCGGCTGGAGGCAGCAACGCAGCGGCGTGGGCTGGGCAGCAGCACGGCGGCCTGGGCGCAGCGTGGCGATGGGGTGGTAGCCGGTGGCGAGGCGGCAGCAGCACGGCAGGCGGCAACACGGCGACTCGAGGCCACAGCACGGCCTCTCCTCCTCTTCCTCCACTTCAGAATCCTCTCCCCTCTCTCTGTGCGCAGGCGGAACCCTCCTCCCCTCTCCTTCCTTCACGCCCTCTGTGTGTGTCTCCCTTCTCGCAGAGTTCCTCCCCTGCTCTCTCCTTAAGCACACCCCCCATCAAGGGGGTGTTTATATAGGTCGTGGGGGTGGGGAATGGGTCTCCCCCCACGTGGGGAAGTTGCCCATGCAACCCCCACTTCCCCATTCCCTCACATACTCCCTTCCCTCCAGCCATGCATCGGCTGGGGGGAAAAGGGATAATTACAAATTTTTTTTGCAATAAATCAATTAAATCTCCCCTCCCAAGAGGGTGTTTCCACGGGGCTAGCGGTTTTTACCCCTCGGTTCGATTTTCCACTTGTAGAGGCCCTAATTCTATCGTGCGGCTCACACATTACAGGGCTAATAATCCGAATGCGAGAAATACCCTTTCCACAGGGTTTGCACGGCGTGTCGGAAATGATTTGATCACGTAGAAATATTACAGTGAGCTTCCACAAAAATGAACAGCTTCACGACTTTCAGGTCTTCCAACCACTTGATCCTCTTTAGGTTGGTTTGTAAATAAGCAAACTGGTGGGCGGCTATATAGTAGATTCCTGAAGCACTCGTCCATCTTCATTCCATGTACAAAGGTGATGGATTATAGATTTGCTCTAGGATGTTCATCATCTCAACCCTTTGTCAATAATGCAGAGAATGCATTGTAGTCATAAACATGATTCAAAATACTAAGAACTTGATCCACGCTTCGTAATTCTACAAGACAGCATTGAGGGTTAGGAAATGTTTGGACAACAACATTTGCTTTACTTCAACTTATTAAGATTTCATAAAACAATTTCATTGTTGGTTCACTCTGATATCAACTCTAACGTGTTCACTAGTATCATCCAGGACAGGTCTTGGCAGTCCATCAAAAAGGATGTCTAGAAAGCTCCGCCCGGCACTCCCATGGAATGTTACGGGGTTTGTGATCTAGGGCTTTCTGCGTCTGCCATGTAGCGGAAGTATTCCGGCCATTCCCACTTAGGATCGACCTAAATTAGGGTTTTCCTGATTGGTCATTTCCTAATAGCAACTAGCGTCAGACCCAAGTGAACTACTTTACGCAGAAACGCTAGGTCCGAGCTAATTCATGCTACACTTGGTTCAAGGAGAATGGGAAACGAGAGGGATGCAAAGCTCAAACTCTCTACCATAAGGCATAGTTCCATTCCGTTCCCCTAAAACAACGTAAATTGGGTTCAATCATAACTCTAGGTCAACGCTTTTGTTGTTCGTATTCTTTGACGATCTTCCTGCTGTCCTTCGTGATTTGAGAAAAGACGTTCACGGTCAACTGGGACCACCCATACGTAGGATGGACCTATGGTCCATCCTCCGTACTTTTCTCGGGTTGTTTTAGTTATTTAATTACCTAACACATTAGTTGGACATGTAACAACCAGCTTCTTTAATTAACCAGCTAGGCACTGGTTCATTCACGTAATCTTATCACTTGACATAGAAAAACAATATCAGACAAGTTTCTTATTAACAGGTTATCATATTTAACTTTGAAATACAAAGAGTCCAACCTGTAGGCTTATCCACAATCCGCCCAAAGGCTATCCAACAATCCACAGGGATCACTAATCAAAGTTTCTGCTTGTAGACTAGTATGTGGGCCTTGAGATCCAATCCCGAGTCATGTTAGCCTCTTGTACAGGGCCCAGAAGGCGAGGGATTTACGGTCAAAGCCCCCCTGGCACCCAAGCATCCAAGTAGCGCTCAACAGAAAGACCTCTCGCGACGGGTTGGGTCTACTTTCCTGGCACGGTCAACAACCCCCTTTGTTAGGGCTAGGCAAGTAGTCGGGGGTAACTAAAGCTGCCTCTCCCTTCAGGCCTTCAACCTGAAGTATAGATATCCATTTATCTTTTAATTCATTCATCAAACAAAGCCAAACAGTGCTCTAAAATTTGTAGTAAGCACAAACATTTCCATTGGTAGTTTTTGTTGTTGGCAAAATACTAAGGAATGAACCCTTCCTTTCGAATGCATCCAGTACTCGATCCGCGATGACTTGCAACTTGGCAAGATCCCCTATATCCTGGGTCAGGGTCTACCCTATTAACGCAACTTGGTTAAAACCTTACGTTCATTGGTTACTTCAGTTTATTGGCTGGTCTTTAATTTTCAATTAATCTTCCTTACTTAAGAAGGATACTAAAGTATTCATCCTCTTGCAAGATAACTTGCGTAAGGATTTGCCAACCTCATTGCGAGAATTTGGCCATTCTCTTGTGATCCAATCACAAGATCATATGACTCCACACTTACTGCGCGAGTATCGCATAGAACTATGAGTCTATGCAGTCATGAACAATCTATTTCAGGTTACTAGGCTGACGTCGTTAGACCTAGGGTTTCCAAGTTTCATCTTGTAAGGTTCTTAGGGACAAATCCTAGCTCACGTTACGATTACAATTCACTGTCCCTACATTCAGTGAATGTGGGCAAGTATTTAAGCTATAGGCTTTTCCTCAAATTTAACTTATTCCGAACGACTATTCCGCGGCTTAGGTGTTTTAGGTTTTATGCCAATTTGGTTAACCCTAGAAGATAATTTTGAGATTACTTCCACATGATTCGTTGACTATGCCTAAATTGATTCTTCCCTTTTCTTTGCGAACAAAATTCATACTAAATAACCAACCTTTTTCTTGCTAATTTATGCAATTGACAACAATAGTTTCATAAAGTTTATGCATCGTAAGAGTCGTTTCATGCTTTGCACTTTCCATGATGATTCATTGCGATATGGGTTAATAGTACGAGATGCAGTTTATACTTCTAAGCTTAACCGAAGTATACTATTTTAATGGATAATAATCTAGTCTTATAATTCATTTCAATGCATAAGCTATTTGCTAGAAATGCTTTTATGCTTTCTTTATTTTGCATGTTTCATTAAAAGTATTAACGACTAAGTTCCTTCGTCATGAGGATGTAGGATAAAAATATATCCTATTTCTAAAAATTAACCTTGCATGATTGAATTACAACAATATCAAATAAAAATTAGGAAGGAAAACTTGGGTTTGGGGTGAGATATCCACATGGATACTGGGAGATGACCCTCCCGCGGTCGCGCCTTGGAATTTCTTAGGAGGCATTGTTATTGTAGTTTTTCAGATGTGGAAGCAGCTTAAGAACTCCTTCTTGGAATTCCACCGTCGCTCCCTTACACCATCCGTTGGAAGTAGTTTTAGAAAGCTCCCTCCTTAAAGTAGGAATTTCGAATGAAGGGGTGTTTCAAAATCTTTTGCTGATAAGACCCTTTCAAGCCATGGGAGGGGCTTAATGGCCTTATAATGGCTCGCACAAACCGGAATTAAATAAAGTGTGGAATCCCTTATGAGGTTTTTTGAGTGGAAAAGGGAGGTGTTAAAAAAGAAACCTTCAACACTCTTCTTCTCTTTTACGAGTGGAGAAAAAAAAAAGAACAAAGGCCCAAGGGTATTTTGCATAGGGCAAGGAACGGCCTAAGGGTTCTTACCACGGGGGGAAATGAGGAGTAATCCCTAAGTCCAAGGGAAAGGGCTTAAAGAAATTTATAAAGCACAAGGTTTTCAAAGCCCACGGGAAGTATGGGAAGGCTAAGGGAAAAAAAGGCTTATAAGCTTTAAACGCGGGGGGGGGGGGGGGGGGGGGGTTTCAATATCCACAGAAAAGGGGACTTAAGGGTTTATAAAACATGAAAAAGGGGACTTAAGGAAAGGGGCTAAGTGAACTTTAAAAGCACGGGGGAAAAGGGTGGTTTTCCAACATTAATGGCAAAGGGCCTAAGGGATTGTGAGGGTTTTAAACACGGGGGGGGCGGGGGGGGGGGGCTGGGAGATGATTCCGAAGCCAAAAGTAAGGGCCTAGAGGAGAATTAAAAACACTAAGGGGGCTCCAAAATGCCATGGAAAGGGGTTATAGGGGTTAAAACCGAGGGGGGGGAAATAATAAGGTTTTTGAAGCCCATAAGAAAGGGGCTTAAGAGTTAAACCATGCGGGAGGGGGGGTGTGGAAGGGTTTTGAAAAGGCACAAGAAGGGGGGGTGAAAGGGGGCTTATGAAGCTCCCTTCTAGAAGCTTTTGGAAGCTTCTATGTTTCCAAGGGGGAGAGTACAGTCGGCAGCAGCGTAGGTCCTCAGCGGCGGGGCGTCTCCATGGCGGCGGCCTGTTCACGCTCTGCAGCAGCTCGCGGTCATCCTCCCCTCTCTCAAGGCCTTCCCTTCTCACACTTGGCATGTGGCATGGCGGCTGTTGCTCCTTCCTTTGTCCCCCCTCACGGCAGCGGCCCTCCGTCTAGCATCACGGCAGCTCCACTCTCTCTCCCTCAGCGTTTCAGATAGTGGCCCTCCCTTCGTCTTCAGTCCCTCATACCTCCTTTTCTCCGGCAGCAGCCCCCCTTCTGGTTAAATAGGGGGGGAGGGGAGATGATTCCTCCCCTTCGTGTCAGCGCGCATGGTTGTATCCCTCTGCGAGCTCCACCGAGGAGCTTCTGCGACCTTTCTATTCCCCTCCCCTTCCAGCACAAGAGTCAGCTGGGGAGGGGAATAATAAAAAAATTTGCATTATCCTTAGGTAATTATCAAAATTGATATATCATTATCCCACGTGAAGAAGAAATTTAGAACTTTACAATAATCTTATTGAGAAAGTGCATACCTATGTCACTTAAGAGCTCTAAGGGACTATCAAAATGGGTGAGGATGTTCTTATACAAGAATAGGGCCATGATGTTGCCATCATCTTGCTTAAGAGCTTTGTCTTCATACCACTTTGTCACATAGTCTGTGTAGACCAAGATGTATCTATTTTGTTTCCTTCCACTTGACGGATCAATAGGGCCCGCGAAGTCAATTTCCCATTTCTCGAACGACTTTAAGGGAATTATGGGTTGCAGGGGCATGGCAATGGATTTGGTAGGCTTTCCTATTCTTTTGACAAGCATCACAACATTTGCAGTAGTTAGAGGCATCCTTGTGGAGAGTCGGCCACCAATATCTTGCGAGCAAGGCCTTTCTGGCTATCCCTTCTCCTGTGAAGTGTGCTCCATAGGGCTCGTCATAGCATGCTTTCAACATGGTTCCAATCTCTTCTCTTGCAACACATATTCCCAAGACTTCATCCTTACCTTGCTTGTACATAGTACCACCTAATAGTGTGTAGGGGCTAATTCTAATAGAAGTTTCTTCTTTGTACAGATGGAAATACCAAGGGGATACTGTTGCATTTCCAGGAGGTTAGCTACATTTGCATACCAAGGGGTAACATTTTTATTAGAAACAAGAAAGTATCAGGGAGGTCAGGGTCATCCTACTCTTCCTCATCGTTCTGAGGTATTTGCAACAGATGATCAACTGACATGGGAGCGACCGTGTTTGGTAACCACTCCTAAAACAGAAGGAGCTATCTCATCATTCTTCCCTTCACATCGGCCTTGTTCATCAGGAAGGATAGTGCCTCATGATACACGTAGAATTTGAAGTGCATCGATATCAAGTAGTGTTGAAACTTCTCCAAGGCAAACACCATTGCAAGGCACTCTAGCTCTGTTATTGTATAGTTTCATTCTCTATTAGTTACTTTTCAGCTTGCAGAATAGATAGGTTGATCTAACTTCGAGGGGTCCTTTTGGCATAAGATCACACCTAGGCCTTTCACTAATGCATCAGTGTGCACATGGAACTCCTTTGTCCAATCAAGAGGCTGCAGGATGCGTGCTTCAATCAAGCATTGTTTCAGAGTGTTGAATGCCTCGTCACATTCAGTAATCCATGTAAAATTGGTATCTTTCCTCAGGAGCTTATGCAAGGGGGTTTCCTTTGTCGCAAAGTGTGCAATGAATCTTTTGTAGTATCCCACATGTCCAAGGAATCCCCTCAATTGTTTGAGGTTGGTTGGTGTTGATAAAGCTACAATCTTCTCAATTTTTGTAGGGTTTATTTCTATCCCTTGTGAAAAGACAATGTGACAAAAAAGAACTGACGAGACTCCAAAGATATATTTTTTGAGGTTGAGAGGGATCCCATACTCTTGACATCCGAAACACTACTCTAGGTGTCTCGATGCTCACGGATTATACTATAAACACAGAAGTCATCTAGATACACCTCAATGAAGTCATGCTGATGGTCTTAGAATGCGGCCATCATCACTTGTTGGAATGTAATAGGAGTGTTGCAGAGCCCAAACAGAATCACTCTGTAAGCATAAGTTCCCCATTCTATTATGAAGGTTTTTTTGGATTGACCTTCTTCTATGATTTGGACTTGATTGTATCCACTGAATCCATCCAAGAGGGAATAGAGTTCATGGCCTTCCACTGTGTCCAACAGTTGGTCTGTGAAAGGGATAGGAAAATGATCCTTCTTGGTCTTGGAATTCAGCTTTCGGATGTCCATACATATTTGCAACTTTCCATTCTTCTTGGGTACTGCCACAATGGGAGAAACCCATTCACTATTTTCCACTAGATAGATAAACTCCACTTCAAGAAGCTTCAATAATTTGGCTTTCACGAGGGTGGAGTAATGTGGATTCATGCACCTCTGTCTTTGCCTCATGGGCTTGGCATCAGGCTCTAGGTTGATGTGATGTTGGTTTACTGTAGGATCAATACCCTTTAGATCTTTATAGGACCATGCAAACATATCCAAGTTCTCCTTCAGTAGGTCATACATGACTGATAGTTCTTCTTCTGGAAGATGGATACCCACCTTCAAGTGACATTCATTAACATATGCATCCATGAACATTAATTACTTTTCACCTTCCACTTCACGGATGAAGACTGCTTTTGGGTAGAGATCCTACTCCTTCAAAGGAGTAGTTTCCCCTTCTGATGATCCACTAGAACCAACATCCGCTTTCAGTGAGGACTTGGCTTGCTTCTTGGGAAGTTGAAAGGGTATTAAAGTTTTTTCAAATATTATAAGAGGGTTATTTGTGTCTTGACTCGATGATTCATCTTTTGAGAATGCATCTAAGAATGTCACATAACACGAGCCTTCTGATGTCTATTTGAGCTACCATTGTTAGCAAGGTGCATCGTCGTCATCCTCACTTGAGAAGGGTAACTTTGGGCGACAAGAAGCATTGCTGAAGGAAGGCTTATTCTTCTTAATCCGTTTCTTATGGATATTTTGCATATGACGTGACCCCTTAGCTAGTCCAAATGGTACTATAGTCATTATATCGAACAATAGGGGATCTTCTGCTTCTATGGCCTTTGCAACTTCTTCCTCCTCTGTGCCTTCTATGGGTAGGAAAGATTCCTTCGACCTGATCTCAAAGGCTTCTTCTACACTGCCCTCTTAAAATTCTACTTCTATTTCTATAGGGGCTCTATAATAGAAGAAAATCCTCTCTGTTATATCCTCTACCTTTGCTTCTGCATCTACCTCTACTTTTGTCTCTGGCTCTGCTCTACGGTCATGTAACAGGGGGAACAATACATCTATGCTTCTATCTCACTGTCAAAGGTGACTTCAAAAGTCATTTCTATTTCATGGAAGAGGTATTCACCCATTGACAAAGAGTTTTCTTCTCTCAGTAGTTGGCTTACAATGCCCAGTGTGTTGAGGACTATGCCTCTATTTTCTTGGGAAATATTTGTTTGACAGCCTCTTTATCTCCTGATATGCCATCTATTACTTTGTTGGAGAAGTCTATTACGATTTCGATGGTAGTGGATCCATTTCCTTTTTGCAATCCATACAACTTCAACACCACTTTGTTGGGTCCTCTACCTAGGGTTAGGGTTCCTTTGAACCAATCCATCTGTTGTTTTGCTTCAAAAATCCATCATCTTCTCAACAATAGAGGATATGAGGTCCCATAGTGATTTGGTTTTACCACCAAATAGGTCAACTAATAATCTCTTCCTGCGAGGATTGTCTTCACATATGAGAGAATGCCCAAAAGCTTAATTTTTCTTTGGTCTGCCAGTTGGATAAGCCACTACGTAGGATGCATACCTTGCAAGCCTAGATTCTTCATTTTCACATCTGTCATGATGTTCACTGATGAACCTCCATCAATCAATGTGTCTGTAATAAAGCATTCTTCAATCCACACACCAATATTTGGGGTGCTAGGATTCAAGAAGGCGTTAGCCACATCCACTTCTTTCACAAGCTCTAGGGCTTTGTTGGACTTGTTTGCTATGGAGGGAGCAATCCTTAGGCCTCGCCTTCTTGTTAGTATGCTTTTGAATTTCTTTTGATAACTCGAAGACAACATTAGCAACTGTCGGAATATTAGGCTATGTTTAAAGATGTCTAGGTCTTTGACCAAGTCATATTCTTTAATGGGATCCATGGGCTTTTCCAATCATCTAGGGAATGGGGCAACACCCACTTTTATCTTCCCTCTTTCTTCTAGGAGTGGAAACATCTGCACTTTTTCTACTTCTAGAGGTACTTCGACATCCTCTATCTCTTGGACCTCTAGTCATTTCTCTACTAATCTCTCTATAGCTCTTTGTGGCACTGCAGTACTCTGTACTACATTGTTCTGCTCTGCACTGTTTTGTTTCTCCTTGGGAATATTAAACTTCACCGATTTAGCAAAGAGAATGTTTTCTTTTAAAACTATGGGTTCTCCTTTCTTCGCATGCATTATTGTAGTAATCTCCAATTCCACCAAATTGGAAGCAAATTCTTGGGTCTTTTATTGAGTCTCGGGAGTAGCTTTTACAGGAGCTAGACTTGGATAGTCTTTTGCAGTATGGCCTTCTCCTTTCATTGACTGCATAAGGGTTTAGAGTCCATAGACCTTCTCTAGCTTGGACAGTTTGATGAGATATGTCTCTTTTCTCCACATGTGTAACACTCGACCTCTCATCTTTGGTCACCACCAGACTGTCGTCCTCTATAACCTTGAGAGGCAAACCTCCTTGGGCCAAAATTAGGACCAAACTCCCTAGGCTTTGGTCCGATGTCTTGCATTGTTACTTTGGATTCCAACAAGTTGAATCTTGCTTCTTTGTCTTTCTTTCTCCTTCATGCATCTCCTTCAAAGAGCACATATCTTCTATATGGTTCTTCCTTAAATAGTACAAATAGAAATCTCCAAGAATGGTTGGTTTTCGGGTACATTCGTGGCTAAATGTCTTGCTTGATGGCACTTTCCACACCATGTATTAGACTGCATCACATCTCTTCCATCTCCTATAAGACTGGCTATGTTGGTTGTATCCACCTTCAGTGTCTATAGCTATTCTATAATCACATCCATCAACTCCTTCTTGATGCTTGCAACAATTGAATTGGACAGAGTTTTCACCTCCTAGAGTACTTACAGTAGGATTTTGGGAAGCTTTTGTAATCACTACTACATACACTAGTTGGGTTGATCTAGAGGGTCATCTATTCTGATTCTAATTCAAAGCTCCTATTACAACTGAAAATTGTTGATTCCAGTTGGTAGGGTTCCATTGTTGTTGAGTTGCCATTGGGAGAATTGTTTGAGGCCACTGCTGTTGTGGTTGAACCATCAATTGAGGCACTATCATTTGCATCAACAATGGATTTGGTGCATTGTACTGCAACATTGTTTGCATCTGAGCGTAGGGATAGGGAACTATCCCTGGGACTACATTTGGTGGGTATACCATTCCTGGCATAAGAGGAGGTAGGACTCCTCTTCCTAAGGTCATTGATAGCCTTGCTTTGACTTCATCATATAGTCTTGCACCTTCCATTGCAGCTTGCAAGTTGACTGGTCTTCTCAGTTCTACAAACTTGCAAACTTCTGGTTGTAGGCCTCTAAGGAAGCCTCCAAGGAAAAGTCCCTTCAAGATGCCTTTATCTAAATGATGGTTGGTCCATCTTTTTAGTATGGATTCCATTTAAGAGACATATGTTTCCACTCGTTCACCAGCAGAGTACTTCTCGCATCCGCTCTTCAAAACCTTCACGCCTGAATTTAGTGAGGAAGGCCAACTTCAGGTCGTCCCATGTGCCAAAATTTTCTACTGCTTGTCTCTCATACTGCTGAAATGTTGCGCCTTTGAAAGTGTGGGGAATATTGCTAACCAATGCTCGAGGGTTTTGGCATTGTTAGCTACATATGCTACCATAAACTCAACTACATGAAGATCAAGGTCTTCATTGTACTCTCCCTTAAAGATGGGCAATGGGACTACATTTACTAGCTTATCATCAATATTTCTAGGACAGATCTGACTAGGAAGGGAACCTTGAGTTGCCATGGGGACTTCTATAAAGAGTTTTGGTAGGGCATCAAAGGAGACTTTTGTTGCTAGCTCGTTTCTAGGCTTTGATTTTTACATTCTCTCTTCTCACGTACCTCGGACTCCTTCTAGTGCTTGCCTCTTGATTATTGCACCATTCATCTAGGAGTTACCTCCACCTAGTTTGTCTATACTCCATGGAAGAGAATCAAAGGGGGGCTTCAATCTCTAGAGGACTCTCTTGCCAACATTTCTTCTACTTCTTTCTTTTTGACATCTTTGAATTCAGCTTTCAGACCGCTATAGAGGGGAAGGTATTCAGTTTTTAAGGTATCAAAACTCATTCTTCTAAGCATCATTGTGGTGCCATCATCATAGTAATGCCAACTTCTGATGGTTTCAATAGTGGATGTTGTGTGAAGAACACTCTATCTACTAGTTTCCAGTGGGTTGCTAATTTGACAAAGAGGAGATTGTCAGTGCACCATGCATCCCATGTATCCAGTTATTGACCATCCATGACCAAATTCTAACTCTTTTCTTTATTGTTCTCATTCGTGAACCTCCACTAACCATGACTCCTGAAGCTTCTTCACAATTTCCCACTTGGTAATGTTTGGAAACTTCTCAATGAATGTTAAATCGTCCATGGATGGTCATTTTCTCTGTTTCTACACTTGAGTTTGTTCACAAACAACTTGCAACCAAGATGCACATCTTTGTTGCTTCAACAAGGAGAGAAAATAGCCCATCACATAGAGCCTGCATCATGATGGTAATATGTTTCCGCCATTTTGGGATGAACTTCTTGTAGAAAGTGGCTTTAGGAATAAGAATCTCCAATTCTTCAATGGTAGAAGGAACTTTGCAATCATCCATTAAATTCTTCTCCTCTTGGCAATGCCATTTCCTTCATTTTCAATCCCTTTTGATGCTTGTTGATGGCAGTGTTTCTAGGCTGTGCACAAAAAATATGGAGCCCCAAGAGGAATATTAAGAAAATAGGGAATATACTACAAGAAAATATATATTGTATCATCAACAAATATCATTTTCATATTTGGTGTGACCACAACAAGGAAAAGAACACCAGGAACAAGAGATCTTCACGCAGCTTCATAGAAATAATTATGATCCCACGGCTTTAACTTGAACAGAATCGATTATGTTCTTCATATTATTTATAGAAATAATAAATAAACCAAAAATACATAAGAGAATACACCACTTTGAATGAAAATCATCACATAGTATTCTTCTTCAAAGGTTCCATAGCTTTCCATCACAATCTCTCACTCATAGATACATTGCTAATTTGCATAAATTTGGCTATCTCTCACACACTCTCTCTCATGAATCCTCTCTCTCTCAATAGTACAATGAGATAATCAAGAATAATCATTCATAACCCCTCTTTGGTCGTGGATACCCCTCCCAAGAGATATGTTTGATATGAATGGTCACTAGAGCCACTACAATGTCCCTTAAGAGCTCGCTACTGTCACTATCACTTCAGTCTTTACTTAAAGTCTTCAATAGTTACTTCTTCCACTTATTTGAGCTATTTTGAACTTATATTCATCTCTTCCCAAGGTTGGAAAACTTCCCCAAGCTACATATTCATCCATCATCACACTTACAAAGGCATACATAACAAAACAAAAGAGAAATAGAGGCTCTATAGATGATCAACAGAGGGTTTACAAAAGGCATCAGAAAGTCCTTAATATCAACTTAAATCATTCAAAACCATCAAGAATC
Source organism: Lygodium microphyllum (assembly GCF_053477565.2). NCBI lineage: Eukaryota > Viridiplantae > Streptophyta > Polypodiopsida > Schizaeales > Lygodiaceae > Lygodium > Lygodium microphyllum. The sequence continues at coordinate 164,360,049 of NC_141143.1, forward strand.
AATCAATAAAATTCCAAACACTCTTGAAATTAATCAATAATTATTCTAACCCCTCATACAAAAGGAAAACAAAGTAAAACAAAAGCTCAACAGACTCAAACAAAACTAATCAAATACTTACAAGATATCAACAAAACATTTCAAAACATCATATCTCTAGTATAAATCATCATAAGCTGCCAAAACATAATCAAAGTCATCCAAAACACTCCAAAAAAACTAAACATCATTCAAAATCTATAAAAAATCAACCATATTCAATCCACCAAAACAACAAAAATCAACCAAAAATCAAATTATTTCAACCCTCAACAAAAGCTGATGCTATGATTGGTGTCATTACTAGAATGCAAAAGTAGCAACAAAAGGAGCAAGGTCAGAAGGAAGTGAGTCCACAATTAAAATGAGTTGCAATTGAAAAATCTAAGGATGTAGATCCTAATATAGAGCTACCTGAATCAGAATCTCCTCAACATTCTTTTGATCATTTGCTATTACATGTGCCCCTGGCAAATCCTAATATTCAAGTAGGGGTAGCTCATTTTCTTGAAAGACTTGTACCTCCAATGGAGGGAAGTAAAGAGTAAAAGGAAAAGGTAAACAAGGCCTATGATCTTTTAGGAAGCACTGGAAGAAGTACAATTAACAATAACTCTCATGCAATTGCTGGAAATAGCACCTATATACCGAATACAACTTTATCATAAGCTAGTTTCGCATAGAAGGAAAATGATAGAGAGTAACTCTTCTAAGGTCAATGCAAATGCATCCAAAAGGAAAATAACAAAGGAGGTAAAAATAGTAGATTTATTCATGGATCTAGGAGTGCCAGTTATCGATACTACCATCTGTACAATTGGATAGTGGATCGACATTCAATTTAATGATATAACAAATGATGCAAGAATTAGGGTTGGAAAATCTAGAATCTACTAACATAGTCTTACGAGTGGCTAATCAAAGGAAGGTGACTCCCTTGGAGTTACTTTGCAATGTGAAATTTGTAATAGCTGGACTAGAATTTCATGTGAACTATTTAGTAGTTCATATGTCGACAAATCATTTCAATATTGATGGGTCGACCTTGATTATAATAAGTGAGATGCACTCAAGATTGGTATAAAGGTTCAATTGTGATTAGTCCTCAAAAAAATAGGGTTAAAATACCAGTTATCTCAAAGGGATTTTTGAGAGAGTCAGAAGATGAAGTGGTTAGTGAAATGGACAAGAAATCCAATGGTGAGTTCTATAATATGGAATTAGAGAGGGCAAATAACAAAGCTTCTTATGCCTAGCTATTTAAAACACAATGACCAGAAAGAGAAAAAAAAGTACAAGTGAATACAATACATTAGCCTCACAAAGTAGAACGTGTGGGTATTGGTGAATATGCCATAAATTTCTCATCAGATAATGATTTTATATATATTACATATGGAAGGGTGTAATATAAAGGGACTACTTATAGATTGAATAAAAATGGGTTATGTTTTAATTTTAAAAAAGTCATAGATAAGGATATTTCTAAATAGGCCTTGAATGCACGTGATGTAGAGGATATATATATAGTAACTTCCCGGAGAGATACCCATTCACTATATGCAACAAGATATATGAATCCCACATCTAGAAGCTTAATAATCTCAGCTTTCACCAATTCTGCATACACGGGATTTTTTGATTGTTGACGTTGGCAAAACCAGTTGTGCCAGGTTCTAGGTCAATGTAATGCTAATAGAGTTCAGCCCATTCACCTTCCTCTACATCCTCAAGGCATTTATCTTTCCTTGTTGCTGAAATCATTAAGTAGTCTAGGGTTGTATCTTCTAATGTAGATAACCAATGGGCAATAAATATATATATATGGTATTTTAAAAATACCTTATTTTGAACCCATGTGATGCACACATATATTCATGAGTAACTTACCCGAGGGGTATCTCCTATCGTGGTAGTGCCAAAAAAGAATAGCAAGAAAATATGCATATGTGTTGATTATAGAAAGCTTAATGGTAAGACATGAAAATATCATTTTCCTTTGCCATTTACAAATCAAGTATTTGATAAAGTAGTAGACCATGAACTATATTCTTTTATGGATGAGTTCAATGGCTACAATTAAGTGTTGACTCACTAAAAAGATCAATATAAAACCACTTTTACAATTGAATGGAGTACATTCACATTATACAAAGTAATACCTTTTGGTTTGTGAAAAGCACCTGCAATGCTCCAAAAGGTTATAATTGCAACCTATCAAGTTTTTCTTTGACAGTGGATGGAATTTTTCCTAGATTACTTTTGTATCTATGGTATAGCAAAATAAATGCCCCACTTATTATCACAAGCATTTGAACATAGTGATGAAGTGGATATCTCGTTAAATCCTGATAAATACATTTTTGGAGTTCCAAAAGGAAGTCTATTGGGGCATATTGTTTCTAAGGAAGGCATTGCCATGGATCTTGCTAAGATTTCTACACTTCCACCACCAACAAATCTTAAACAATTGCGAGGATTTTTGGGCATTCAAATTATTTTCGATGATTCATTTCTAATTTTGCAAAGATACCATCACCTTTAACAAATTTACTATGAACTGATAATCCTTTTAATTGGGATGATGCTTGTCACCGAGTATTTGAATTCCTTAAAATACCATATTAGGGAATTTGGAAATTTCCATGTACTTTGGGAACCCCCAATATCTTTATTATTTGACCGCATGGTCAAATATTATTGTCTTACTTAAAGGTGGAGTCTACCTAAATACTATATAAGCTACCTTTTCAAATCTCGCTTTCAAATATGGATCAAGATTTAGCCATGTGGTTAAATATCTATCACTTATTGAAATTGGGACTTGGAAAAATTTCAAGTTATCTAGTATGGTGTTTTAAGTGAAAGTTAATTGAAGGACTGATATTAACACACCTAGATTGGACAAAAAATTTCCATATTCATGTAGATGCATCTATGTATGCTATGAGGGACTATTTTATGTCAAGCAAACGAAAATAAGATAGATCATTCGATTCATTATGCAAGTCAAAATTTAAGTCATATAGAACAAAATTATACCACTACCAAGAAAGAATTCCTTATCAATTGTATTTGCGGTAGAGAAACTTTGCCATTATTTATTGGGGAACAAATTTACTATCTATGTCAATCATGAAGCGTCAAAGTATTTTATTAATAAAGTAAAAATTTTGAGGCGAGTAATTCATTGGATGCTATTGTTTCAAGAATTTGATTTTCAAATAGTTACTCGTATTGGTAAAGTGCATGTTCTAGAGGATCATCTTTCTTAATTAAACATCAGATAAGGAGGAAGTTGTGGAAAATGATTTGCCTGATGCAGTAATTTTTACTATGGAGACGCAAGTCCCATGGTACGTCGATATTGCTAATCTTCTTACGATTGCTCGATATTCACCCTATGGTGCTAATAAATGATGAAAGTGACAAATATTAATGAAAGCATGCTCCTATGGATTATTAGGGGGTTATTTATATAAATTCTTTCCAAGAGAGGGTATTTATCGCCGATGTGTAAGGAAAGATGAAGTTTTGGACGTGGTTCTAAAGACATTACATGATGGACCTTGTGGTGGCCATTTTGCTATGGTGGACTAACAATAAGAAAGATTCTCTTAACTGGATATTGGTGGCCTACTTTATTTAAAGATGCTCACTATTATTGTAGAAAATGTGACGTATGCCAAAGGACTTGTCTTCCTTCTAAAAGTTTTGCTACACCTTTGACACCTATATTGGCATTAGCATCACTAAGAAATGGGATATTGATTTTGTGGGCCCAATTGATCTGCCTACAAGGTATCAATCTAATGGATATATCTTAGTGTGTACTGATTATATTAAAAAGTGGGTGGAAGTGAATGCGCTTAAGACAGATAAAGCCATTGAAGTGGCTAAATTCATATATGAAAATATTATTACATGTTTTGGTTGCCCAGTAGAACTAGTAAATGATCGAGGTTTACATTTCTTTAATGGTCTGATTAGTGAGTTGACATAATTATATAAAATTAAGAATCTCAAATCAATGCCTTATTACCCCACAACTAATGGCCAAGTAGAAGTGACTAATCACATTATTAGTGGTATTCTAACTAAAACAGTTGCTTCTCATAGGAAAGATTGGGATGAGCATCTCTATGAGGCACTTTGGACCTATAGATCTACCTACAAGGTAACATTGCAAAATATGTTATTCAACTTAGTTTATGGAACCAATGCTATATTCCCTATTGAGCAAGAGTTGCCTACTTTACTAGTAGCCTTGTTGTTATGGATAGGAGAAGCTGAATCGTTGAAGAAAATAATATTCCAATTAGTGAAGCTAGATGAGAAGTGATTATTAGCTTTACAAAGTTTAGAAGCAATGTAAAAGCATTGCAAAGCTTGGCATGATCAGAATATCAAAGTCCAAGAGTTCAAAGTGGATGATTTAGTTTTACTATATGACATTCCCTATTACAAATTCCTTGGAAAGCTTAAAATTTGTTGGTTAGGACCCTTTAAGATTATTAAGGTTTATGACAATGGTTATATAGATGTACAAGACATTAATGCTGAAAATGAGATATTTAGGTTTAGTGCCTACACCTTAGACATTTTGTGACTTAGAGTTAGCAAGGTATAGTAGATTAGTGGTTGGAAAAACCCTTGACTACATAAATTTTGTATTTCTTTTTTTTTGGGTTTTTTAAAATGGGATACACGTATGGATATCTTATGGATGGATGTACTCAGACCTTACCTTGATGCCAATAGCTCTGATGTTGTTCATGCAGGAACCTATAATATTCCCCAATTTCAAACACATAACAATTTTTAATATGCTCCATGAGGTGAAGCATACTATGATATGTCTTTTGTGGCTATCTTTTGTTTGTAGTATCATCCACCATTTGGTTGTAGGCCTTGTCATTAGCGGCACCTATATGTACACACTTAGTTACTATGTTGGCAATGTCATGCTTAGTTTTGACGCTATGGTACCACTGCCATACAAGACATGATAGGTTATACTTAGCAATGCCATGACGTGACTCTTTCCCTGAGTGTGGCCTAGATCAATATAGGGTGGATAGAGAGTAGCAAGAATTTGCCAGACATCAAGCTGCTATTTCATATCTTGACCTTCAAGTCAATGATAGCTGTCCTTGTTGGGATTATATATGCCAATATATGGATGCAATCGAGGGCTAATCTTTAGTACATTTACCAATGGAACCTATGCCCTATTATGATGATGAAGGTGCAGCTCCACTCCATGAGATAATATAGATTTTTAGTAATGCACCTGATAGCAGGTCTATGATATCTAATGTGCCTACTCTAGAGGCCATTCAAGAGCATCCTATATTGGGTAGTTTAGTTGATAGGTTTGACTTTGATAGCATAGATGATAATGGACTGAGCTTATTATTTGCATTTGAAGATTTGCGAGAGTGTGAGGATTTTTATTTAGATCTTTTGTTTTCTTAAGTTTTTCTTTTATGTCCATTTTCATTTACCTTTAGAAAAGAAACACACAAAACAAAACAAAACACAATGGACAAGACAAAAAACCATCCATCAAGATTTGTTTGTGTCCTTTTAGTTTTAAGTTTCTCACACATACTATAGCTTAAGGTCGATTAGTTTGCACGTAATTAGGCAGTTCGTTGCACGTATGATTATGGTAATCCTTTGACTGCTGTGAGTTAGTGATCCTTAAGCTTAGCTAGGTGGATGGTTATATATGGGAGAATAGATCAAAAGTGAAGATATGCAATCCAATAAACACATAGTTAATGAAAGGATTAGGATCGAATGGTTGATCAAGATTGTGACATGAGGCTATGAGAATTATTTTGTTCAAGGGAGTTTTGGTATTTAATAATCTAACCCCTTAACAATGTAGTGCTTAGTGTATGATCTATGTGCAAAGTTGGTTATCGTTTTGATATGGGAGTTACTACATGTGTATACTGACAATTCTTGGAGTTGCAATATCTACGGCCATGTACAAGTTGTTTCGTACCTAGCTTATATAAAGAAAGAAAGAAAGATAAATTTACTAGAAATAATTTAAAGTGATAGAATAAACACTTACAGAAGAGAGAAAAGAAAACAAAAACTACATGAAAGAAACATAAATACTTAAGCATATATATGAGGTCCACCCATAAGGGATGGGACAATAGCACTAGGTAGTGACATTTAGGGGGTGGGGTGTGTGCATGTTTGCGTGATTTTTAGTGTATGGGTATCTCATTGGGAGTCCAATATAGAGTTCCATCCCATATCTTTGTCACTTTCTTAGCAATATAGGGTAGCTTGAGTAACAAGGTTGTCTCCATGAAATTTTGACTAAAAGTAGTGTGGATGAAAGGCGCTGATATGGTGAGTATTTTTTCCTTTCATTTGCCTAGGCAGGGTGACTAATATTATGTGCTAGATTAGATTCCCTAAGTGAAGCTATTGAGCTAAAATGTTTGAAAGTTCAATTTAGTGGTAAATTCCTAGTTTTCTAGTCATTTCCTCTAAATAAAGAGACCAAGAGTAACTAAAAAATAGATAGAAGTTCGGGAGAGGATACCTATTTATTCTTCAAAAAGAAAAGAAAGAAAAGAAAGAAAAGAAAGAAAAGAAAAGAAAACCCTAAAGAATAAAGGGAAAAGAAAAGAAAAGAAAAGAACCAAATGAAGATAACCATTGCCTTTGCGGTCCTAGTAGGCTGTAGGGAAATTCAAGAGTGAGCATTTCTTTTTTATTCTTTGGTAAGACAAAGCATGGAAACACATGTGGTCAATCTATTTTTTTTGCTCCTAGATGTGAAGAATGATAATACTTACATCTATTCCTTATTGTGTGCAAGAGGTGCATTTCTTTTGAGCCTTACATTATGTTGATAATATCACATATTCCACTTTTAACACTTGCATAGAAAAATATATGTTGGAAACCAATGAAGAATGGCATATGTGCTTGGAAGAAGTGGAATTGATGCAAACATGTATATAGTTGAGGATTTTATTTGTCTTTATTTTGGTATTTTGCAAAAGCTGACACAACTTAGTCAACTTTGGGAAGTCTTTTTAGTACCACTCACACTGAGGATATAGTACGACGACTAACTTTGCCAAATAGATCAAATTTTTATTTGCAAGATAAGGTGAATAATGAAGCATTGATGCATACACAAGATCTTTTGTGACAACATTGTTGCACCTCAGCTAACTATCTAGGATTGCCTAAGCTGAGGATGTATCACTATGCAAACCCATTGTTGTAGGATGAATTTATTTATGACAGAATCAAAGAATATAATTTTTTTTTGCTTTGGAATTTATGCTCAATGATGGGCAAAGGAATGCTTTTTTATCTATAATGAATGCTATTGATAATGGTTCAGGTGAAATATTCTTTCTAGATGTTCCTAGTATTTTAGGGAAAATGTTTCTCTATAAATGCATATGAGCAAAGTTACATAGTTAGGCTCACATTGCCTTGGCCACAACATCTTTTGGTATTGCTACATTGCTTCTACCAAATGGTCATACAACTCGCTCTAAATTTAAACTACCGTTGCAACCTAATTACCATTCTAATTGAAATATATCTATTTTGAGTAATCTTGGAGAAATATTGAAAGAAACTCACTTTATTTAATGGGATGAATCTCCAATGATGCATCAATACACTTTTGAGACACTTGACATGACTCTGAAGGATATAATGCATAGTGATAAGCCATTTAGAGGGAAGATTGTTTTTCTTTGTGGAGATTTTAGGAAAATCTTACTAATTATTATACTAAAGGGTAGTTTTGAGGATATTTCGAATGCAACTCTATGTTGTTCCAATTTGTGCTAGTATATGAAGGTTTTAAAGCTACCATAGAAAATGTGAGTGATAGTGGATGTGAAACATTTTATCAAATGATTGCAAGACATTGGAGATGGAAAATGTTTGTCAAATAACAATGGTAAAAATTCTAGCTAGAATGGTATCGAATGGGAGATCAATGCTATAAGACTTAGTTAAATATGTTTATCAAGTTGTGCATAACATAAACGGTCACATGTCCTTCAGTCAGCATACCATTCTTGCATGCTGAAATAGTGAGGTGGAAATGTTAAATAATCATGCATTGGATTGGATGCTAGGAGTGGTCAAATAATATTGCATAGAGATTGATGAGAACTCCTCCCTATACACTATAGAATATCTTAATTCTCTTGACCTTGGTGGAGGTATTCCTCCTCACATCTTTCTATTAAAGATAAATGCTCCAACAATGTTGTCAAAAACATGAATCCTATGAAAGGTTTATGCAATGGCACCAAACTTATATGCAAGGAATTTAGTAAAAAGGTCATTAACGATGAGATAATAACATGAACATTGGGGATAGAGTATTCATTCCAAGCATAATATTTATACAAATTGCATTATAACTTTCTTTCAATTTGAAACGTATTTAGTTTCCTAATTGTTTGGAATTTGCAATCATGATTAATAAATCTCACTACAAGGGAAGGGGGACGTAGTGACAAAAGGTAGCAACACATTTTTTTGGCATCACTATTTTCCATCGCTATATGTGCCACTATTTGGGTTGCTATTAGCATCTCTATATACTGCCACTAATATTGATGTAAATAGCAACAAACATAATTTTAGTGAATTTGGGAATCCCTCAAGTCCCATATTTCATTATTCTAAATCTTGGAACTCAAAGAATATGACTTTAAATTCGCCAAAACCTATCATCAACCGATCATTGGAAAGCTTCTTTAAAATGGAATCCATTAAGCTATTGAACAATAAATTTGGAGCCATGATGTGAGAGTTATGGCAAAGAAAAAGTTTTGACCAAGAGTCCTAAACTTGTGGAAAGTTCTCAAACTTACTAATATTGTGTTAATGGTAATACAATTCCTAATACCAATAGTTCTATATCCATAGTTCTATACTGACACTAATACTAATGTGGATATCGATGTTGTTACCAAGGTTTATACTAATACTAATACTAATGATGATGTTGAGGCTAATACAAACACAAATAGGTGATGACATATTCTAGAAAAAAAGTGCCAAATATAGAGTATGATAGTTTTATCCTTATGAATGCACATGAAGAAAGAAAGAAAGGCTGAGAGAGCATGAACTGCAAAAGCAAGGGAGGGAGAGAGAGAGAGAGAAAGAAAGAAAGTTATATTAACGTCTTCTAAAGACCAAAACTGGCCTACGAGACAAACTCTCATACAACTGGTGAGGTCCAGCTATCCAAAATAAAAGTGTTGAATGAAAAGCTAAAAACTGGAAACTAAAAATACGGTGCTGTGAGTGTGATAAGTGTCGTGTATGTGTATGTGCGTATGTAGCTCTGGTACTCCAGATAATGGCTACAAAAGGGGAACAAATGTCGGCTGTGATAGGGGAACAACTGTCGGCTGTGATAAAGTGGTGCGATGTGTATATCTAACAGATGCAGGGAGATATACTATCCTGGGATGTAGTATCAGTCGTCGAAGTCGCTAATAGCAGGTGATCCCTCCTGGATGCAAGATGTGGTACATCGGCGGTGGAGAAAGAGCAAACTGGAGGTCTGAGATCCAGTGTGTCGAGTGTCGTCAGATCTCAGTCTGCTGTCGATGTAGATCAAGAATCCTCCGGATCTCCTGTCGGTGTGGCTGTGGGGTCCGAAACCCACGAATCCTCGTGCGGTGTCGGGTACACTGGTCCTCAGCCTGCTGTAGTGTGAGCCCAGAGGTCTGGCTGGAGGCTGGTACAGTAGCTCTCACTCTGTCTGTCTGAAAGAACTGTGTAATAGTCATCTGGGTGGGCCCCTCTCTGACTAGGACCCGCTATGTGCTCTGCTCTCTGATGTGCCATGCCTCTCCCAGAAAACGGCCAAATGATCTCTGATCCATATCAGTCATACATCCCTGAAGTGAGCTGCTCAATGTGTATCTAGATCTCAACTCTGAGTATGCCGAGCATCTGAGAACAAAATGCTCCTCACTCTCCACCTTTGATCTACAAAGGGGGCATATCCTCTCCTTCCGTGGGATGCCACTAGCTCTGCCACTCTCAATCATAAGCTGATGTGATGATACCCTGAGCTGTCCAATAAGAACTCTCAATTGATGTGGCATATAGATCTGCATATATCTCAGAATCTCTATGAATCCCTGCTCTGATATGCTCAAGAACTGTGTATAATAATGTGCCATCTTCGATGGCAGTGGCTGTGCAGGTCTGACCCATGTTCTCTGTATATAAATATGCCATATCTCCTGTCTGATGACTCTGTTCCTCTCAAAGAGAGAGAGGGTGTAAGTGGGAGCCTGAGTATCATATAGAAGAGGTGGGAGTCTATCAATATCCAGCCCATGTCTGTCAAACCAAGCTCTAGTCTGTGCATACCATGATGTGGTATCCCCCGCTCGAGCCATCTCCTGAGATGCCATATATGCTCTGTATGCAATGCGATCTTTGTCCATATCCTAAAATTTGTGTAGGAAGCAGACTGTCTGAAATAGTGCCTCTACTAGCATGGGCGGTGTGGCAAGCTCTGCTCGGACAATGTCATGTGGGACTGAGGCCTTGCTGCGAATCAATCTAGATATCATGATCACCTGATGTCTCTCCATCAATGTCCATACATAATTGGCAAGGCCTGGCCCCCATATAGCTGCTCCATATATCAGTGTTGGAATGACTAGAGTATCAAAGAGCCACCCCTTGGTGCGGGGCTCCTGGAAATGTGCCTGATGACACTGTCGCTCCATAAGAGACAATCCTGAGTATCCTCTAGTGAGGCGGTCACAAGCTGCCTGTGTCATCGAGAAAATCCCTGAAGCTGCTGTAAAGGTGACTCCCAAATATACATATGATCGAGTGACCTCAATACTCCCTCCTGCTGCCATGAAAATACTCTGTCTGCATATCTGAGCTGATGTATGGAATATAAGAACCTTGGTTTTACCAAGGTTCACTGTCATGCCTCTCTGTATGCAAAAATCATCCAATGCTAATAAATGCTGCTGTAATCCCTGAGCTGAATCTGAGACCAACACAATGTCATCTGCATATAGTAAGATATGAACTATGGCTCCACTAAGATCTATACCTCCACCGGCTCGCTGTTGAATAAACTCTGCTATCTCATCAATGTATAGCCCAAATAGAGTCGGTGAGAGTGGGCATCCTTGTTTCACACCAATGGTGCTCACAAGGGGATCTGATATACCTCCCGGACATCTGACTCTGCCAGTAACCCACTCATATAGTGCATAAATATCCCACATCATGTCATCATCCACCCCCAGATCAAGTAGGCATCTGAAAAGCCTCTCTCTCGGAACCGTGTCAAAGGCTTTGCGGAAATCCACAAAGCAACAATACAATCTCTGTTTCTTCACTCATGTCTGGTCGATCAGACAATGGAGAGTGAAGATGTGGTCTATGGTAGAAAATGCCCGTCTGAACCCTGCCTGTCCGGGTGCGCGCATGCATTCTCTCTCTGCCAGCGTGCTGAGCTCCTCCTCCATCACCGTGCCATAAAGTTTGGCCAAAACTGGCCCAATCATGATGGTCCTATATGTGTTAGGATCCATAGGATCCACTGACTTGTGGATAGGTACAATGGTATGCTCTGTCCACCAGTCAGGGAACCCCTCAGACAATGCACGGTTGAAGAGGTGAGCAATGAGTTGAGCCCGGTATGCAGATACCCACTCAAATCCTGTAATGCGTGGAAGCCCTCTCTCTGGGCTCTCATGTGTCTCTGTGAGGCATATAACATCATGGTCGGGTAAAATCTCCTCAAGTATGTCCGGTCGTGACCATAGGGAGCCGTTGCAGTTCCAAACTGCCACATGTATCCGGATCTCCTGTACAGTCCTCTGCCCCGTCTCATAGGCCACGCCCCCCTATTTGGTGGGGCGTCCATCTATAAAAATCCGACCATCTCGATAGAAGGCCTTACGGCCTTCTCTGCGTGCTTGGAGTATCTGTGGCATGCATGCTCGTCTGTGTGCAATTTGCATTTGAGTCAGGTCCTCATGAGAGAGAGAGAGAGAGAGAGAGAGAGAGAGAGAGAGAGAGAGAGAGAGAGAGAGAGAGAGAGAGAGAGAAGCATCCACAAATGAGGAGATGAGCTCGAAAGAGAAGAAGAAGAAAAGGAGGAGAAAGGTTGTGAAGGAGAAGAAGAAGAAGACCACAAAAAAGTGCTTCTTCAAGCTTTGAGGTAGTTCTTTTTCTCTCTTTTATCTTTCTTTTTCTTCATGCATTGTACTTAAGAGAGCGAGGAGGAGAAAAAGACACAGGAAAGGAGATGGAGATGAAGAGAGAGAGATGGAGGGGAAGAGAAATAGAGAGACAAGGGAGAGAGAAATAGAATAAGGGAGGGAGAGAAAGGGAGGGATTGGGATATATATATAGAGAGAGAACTATAGAGAGAGAGAGGGAGAGAGAGAAATATAAAGATGGAGGCAGATAGATAGAGAGAGATAATTTACAGAGAAGAATAGAGAGAGAGAGGGAGAGAGAAATAGAGAGAGAGGGACAAGGGGAGATAGAGGGAGGGAGAGAGAGAAATAAAAAGAGAAAGGAAAAGAGAGGGAGAGGGAGAGGAGTTGAGAGAGGGAGAGGGAGAGAGAGAGGGAGGAGGAGAGAAATAGAGGGAGAGCAATAAGCAGAGGGAAAATAAAGATAAAAAGGGAAAAAGAGAGGGAGAGAGAAAGAGAGGGAGGAAGGGGGAAGAGAGATAGAGTGAGTGGGTGAGAGAGAGAGAGAGCGAGCGAGAAAGAGAGAGACAAGGAGAGAGAAAAATATATCTCTCTCACTCCCTCCCTCTCTTTTTCTCTCGTCCCTTTCTCTATTTTTCTCTCTCCTCATCTCTCTCTCTTTCTCTAACTCTGTCTCTCACCCACTCACTCTATCTCTCTCCCCCCTTCCTCCCTCTCTTTCTCTCTTTTTCTCTCTATTTTCCCTCTACTTGTTGCTCTCCCTCTATTTCTCTCTTCATCCCTCTCTCTCCCTCCCTCCCTCTCTCTCAACTCCTCCCCCTCCCCCTCTCTTTTCCTTTTTCTTTTTATTTCTCTCTCTCCGTCCCTATATATAAGCTTTCACTTTTGTATGATCAATTTGGCATCCTTCTTCAAATAAGTTCTATGATGACAGATCATAGAATCAAATCCTTTCATGTCAATGTAACTCCGTGCAAATGTCTTGAAATTCCTTATATAGCTTGATGAGATCTTTCTTGAAGTTCTTCTAAATATATACGCTTAGTTTAATGGGTTTAGCCTCTGCTTCCTTGTTCAAATTGACCTCTTGTACTTCATTCTTCACCATTCTTGTAGACCTTCTCTTAGTATGTTCATATCTTCACTCAATTTGAGTAGAAGCCTTCTATCCTTTCTCATCATGCACATTTAAATTTTCCATACACTAATCCTTCTCATTTTTTTAATTTTCAGGTTTCCCTTACTTCTTAATTTAAGGATGACCTATCCTGAAAATTCAAACTCCTCATGACCTGCAAAAGGATCTTTAGGTTGTTTTCCTGACCAATTTTGATCTACAAGTTGAATAGTTTGTTATCCAAAAACTCCATTTCCTACACTTTTGGGCTGCTCTTGATACCCTTGAATGATGTTATCAACATCTATTTTAAAAACTGAGACTACTAAAGGGTTTTCTTTAGAAAATAACTCCTCATCACCCTCTACATCATCCACCAAACTAATTGTCTATGTATACAGATCCTTAAGACTAACATCTTGCCTCTTAGAACATGAAAAAATGCTAATTGAGTATGCAAACCAATATTTTTATTTTATTTTTGCAAAATAACTTTCTCAACAACATTCATAACATCAAAACAATGTGAAACTTGCAATTCCATTGCATTCTTGACATGAGAAAGCTCTCATTGAATCAAAGCTTTCTCTTCTTAAAGCCGATTGATAATAGATAGAGCCTCAATTGACATTGCAATTCTGATGCATTCCCTTCCTTTTCCAACTCAAAAAAAATCCATTGAACCATCTTAGTTTGAAGACCAATCTCCATAGAGTATTTCTCTTGCAAATCTTTAAGAAGACCAAACAAACTAAGTGATTTCTATAATTCCTCGCATTCAACTTGCTGTTGTAAACTTGAACATTGCCAAAAACTAATCATTTGATGCCTTGAAACTTGCTATCTTGAAAATTGCTCATACAAGCAACTATCTCACCTTTCACTTCATGGATGAAGGTCCTATAAACTGCTTTTGGATATAGATTTGACTCTTTCAAGGGAGTGGCCTCCTCGTCTGATGATCCATTGGACGTGGCTTCTTCCTTCAATTGTGGCTCATCTGGCTCTTTGATATGAAATGGTGTCATGGTTGTTTCAAAAAAAATTTGAGAGTTAGTTACCTCTTCACTCGAGAACTCGTCTTTTGAGGATGCATCCATGACTGTCACATAATAAAAACCAAGTGTATTATATTTAGGTTTTGGCAAGGTGCATCATCATCGTTCTTTCTTAAAAAGGGAAAATTAGGGCAACAAGAGCCATTACTAAAGGAAGGCTTATGTTACTTAATAAATTTTTTATAGATCCTTTGTATATGATAAGATTCATCTACCAATTCAAAGGGTATAAGAGTCATTCCATCCAACAGTATGGGATCTTCAAATTCGAAAGCTTTTGGGACTTCATTCTCATTTCTATCTTCTCCTGGTTAGATAGATTCTACCACCTCACTTTCATTATCTTCATCTTGAATTTTATCAATGTCCTCTTCAGAATTTGGCTTTACCTGTGTAGGGGCTTTTCAAGAGAAAAAGAGGTTCTTTATTACATCTTCTACTCCTACTTCTACTTCTATATGATGTGGCCATGTAACAAGGAGAGCAGTACATCCACGCCTTGATCTCACTGCCAAAGGTAGTTTCGAAAGTCATTATTGGTTTATGAAGGAGGTATTCACCCATTGACAAGGACTCTACTTCTTTTGGGAGTTGGCTTAAAGTACCCAGTGTTAGGGAATGTGGCTCTATTTTCTTAGGGAAGATTTATTTGGCAACTTCTTTATCTATTGATGTATCCTCTGTAACTTTGTTAGAGTACTCTGTTAAGACTTTGATAAAGGTGGATCCATTACCTTTCTATGAGCCATACAACTTCACTATCACTTTGTTGGGTCCTCTGCCAAGGTGTCAAGGCTCCCTTGAACCAATCCGTTCGTGCTCTTGCTTTAAAAAGCCATGGTCTTCCTAGCAATAGAGGATAGACGTCCCATAGAAATTTGGTTTTGCCACCAAATAGGTCATCCAATAGTCTCATCCTGCCAAGGTTGTGTTTACATATGGGAGGATACCCACAAGGCTTAATTCTACTCTAGTCTCCTAGTTTGATAAGCCATTGTGTAGGTTGCATGCCTTGTAGACCTAGATCCTCCATTGCACATCTGTCACTATATTGTCACTTATAAATCTTCATCAATCAATGCATATGCAATAAAATATTTTTCAATCCAAATGCCAAGCTTTGGGGTTCCGGGATCCATGAAGGTGTTAGCCACATCCACTTCTTTCACACGTGCTTTGGGATCTTATTAGAATTAGTGGTAATTATGGGAGTAATCCATAGCCACGCCTTCTTGTTAGTATATTTTTAAATCTCTTTCGGTAGTAGTTTGGGACAACATCAGCAACTGTCAAAACAATAGGTTTGGTTTCCAGGTGTCTAGGTCTTTGACCAAGTCATACTCTTTGATAGGATCCACACACTTGTTCAATTGACTAGGGAATGGGGCAACACCCACTTTCATATTTCCTCTTTCTTCCAAAAGTGGAAACATCTAAATTTCTTCTATTGCTATGGGTACTTATACATTGTCTATCTCTTCGACCTTTGTTCCTGCTTATGTAATTATCTTTGTGTCTCTCTATGGTACTACAGTCTCTATACTACACTGTTCTGTTGTGTACTATTCTGTTTCTTTGTTGAAAGATTGAACTTCACAGTTTTGGCATAAATTGAATCTTGATTTTCCATCTTTCTTCCTTATTTCATGCATCTCCTTTGGAGAACATATGTCTTCTATATTATTATTCCTTAAGCAGTACAAATAGAAGGCTCCAAGGATAGTTGACTTTTCAAGTACATTCAGTGGCTAAATGTCTCCCTTGATGGCAATTTCCGTGCCATGTAGTTGATCGCATTACATCTCTTCCACCTCCTGCAGTATTGTCTATCTCTTGCACCTTTGGTCCTACTTTTGTAATTATTTGTTTGTCTTTCTATCATACTACAGTGCTCTATACTACACTGTTCTATTCTGTACTATTCTGTTTCTTTGTTGAAAGATTAAACTTCACAGATTTGGCATAAATTGAATCTTTCTTCCTTCTTTCATGCATCTCCTTTGGAGATCATATGTCTTCTGTATTATTCTTCCTTAAGTAGTACAAATAGAAGGCTCCAAGGATAGTTGGTTTTTCAAGTACATTCAGTGGCTAAATGTCTCCCTTGATGGCACTTTCCATTCCATGTAGTTGATCGCATTACATCTCTTCCACCTCCTGCAGTAGTGAATATCCTGGTAGTATTCACCTCCACTATTTGTAGTTGGTTTGTAATCATATCCATCAACTTTCCATTGTCAAGAAAGCTTCACAACTATGGTGAATCTCATAAAAAATTTGTTGGGATAGAAGAAATTAAAGAGTCCCTCTCGTGAATCACCAAGTTCTTTCATTGATTGAGTTGCAAAGTGAAGTTTAATATCATTTCTTTTTCAAAGTCTCATAGTGGTTGTAGCTCACGAATCTATTTGGAAATCCTTGCTCAAACTTAAAATTGATTCGTAAGCAAAAGATTGCATGGTAAATTTTGAGCTTGTAAAATAACAAGGTGTTTTAGATCTATAAAAAAAGAGCTACTTTTGAATTTGACATACGCACATAATTTAAAGTTGATGATGAGGATTTTGAGCCTAATGGACACCTATCATTATTAGTTTGAATTCGCTCTTTGGTTTCTATAGACTCTTATATATCCATTAAGTTGTTAGTTCTACAAGCCAAGAAATCAAATCAAACCAGTTAGCCAAAAAAGTGAATTAAGGAAAGTCTTATGACTTTCAAACTTGGCATACTCATTGATGAATATCATTCTAGTTTGAATTGGGAATGAGCTCATCACATGAAGGAAGAGAGGAGGATAGTTATACATACGGCTACCATCACTTATTGTAAGAAAAAATGCTTAGTGTGATGTGCTCTTGGACATGTTCTTGGTATCGCATATACAACTCAAGTCAAGCACATGCATACTAGTGATACACTAGTGGCCAACCTATGCTAAAAAGGATAGGATAGAGGATAAGAGAGAGATAAAGAAAGCATGAAAAATAGGGTGAATTGTAGTTATTGATTTCATTGCTTGCAGTTGTATATATACATGGTACATTTAATGGTATAGGTGAGCTCCTATTCTAAATATCTGGAATATTTACAATGAGGATCACTACAAGATACATGCCTCATACCAACGTTCAAAGCAGTGCAAATTTTCATTAAAAAATTTATTACCGTCGTCGCTAAAATCATTGGTATAAACGTCTCTACGAAATCATTGCAGAAACCATTGCTATTTGTGTCACATTTGCGATGTAGATAGCGACGATTTTTGACACACATAGCAACAAAAATAATGACATGCGCAAAGAAATCGATGATGCTAATAGTGACGTTACAGATAGAAAAAATTATGGCAGCATAAAGCACCATGTGTTGTATAATATTCTACAAAGCAATTACATGTTGGGTATGCAATGGTCGTCAAGACAAACACAAAAGCTACTTGAACCCACAAGACTGATAATTCATATTAACAACTCATGAAATTGCATGGAACCATGGAGAGAGAGGAGAGCCAAAACAAATATTTGTAATTATCACAAGATTCAATTTTATACAAAGGATGATAATTATATCCAAGGAATAGTACATTGAAGATTTTTGCACAGATCACAAGACCAAAAAAGAAGAGGTTGTGCTCTCCATGAATCCAAGTGCGAGCTACAAATCCTCGCCAATCAAAAAGCTTGTCCCGATGCAAAGGAGCATCAAACGGACTTTGCAAAATGAGCAACTTCACATTAGTCTACCATACATAATGCATTTTAAAAAAATAGTGACTATGGACAAGAAAGGTAATTGACTTATTGGGTTGCCACGTGCATACAATCTATCGATGAGTGCAATGAGACCCTGTCTCTCTGCATATCAAGACCGTGTCTCCAAACCTATGGGATTGCAGTTAACTCCATATTCAGGAATTTGGAAATTTCCCATCAATATGCACTACAACAGAAACGAGGCATAGACGCGCATGTTAGATGCGCAAAGTCAAGCGCGTCTATCATTGCGTCTATAAGTGCGTGTAAACGTGCGTGTAAATAGACGTGAATTTTGCGTCTATATATCCGTGCAAATAGATGCCAATATAGACGCACCAACATATGCACAATTATTTAACCACCTAAAATTGCAATTTACATAATTAAAAAACCAAAGTTAATAATTATTTAACCACCTGAAATTGATTCTTGAGCATGCACGTGTGCGCATGATAAAAACCATAGAATTAATAATACACATTGAATCATTGAATTAAAAAAATAGAGTTAATAATTACTTTTTCATTGCTCTCTAATGAATGGCAGTTCCTCCAGTTGACAAGCCTGATATAAGTAATTAGCGGTAAGCAACAGAAACCTTACAATTAGTAGCAAGCATTGCAATATGTATCTCGTAATTTCTCTACATACTTGAAGATGATAAAAAATACTTCCTTTTTATTATGGAAAATTCAATTTAGCTTTAAACTTGACTATTGATTCTTGAGTATGCACGTGTGCGCATGATAAAAACCATAGAATTAGGAATACACATTGAATCATTAAGCAAATTAAGTATGTTACAGTGAATGATCCATCTCATCTTCAATGAGATCAGCCCTTGCTAAACTATCTACTTCTAGGTCTATGTTACCAAGAGGTAATGAAACAAATAAGTCTATCCCACTATCAGATGTATTGCTATATTGCTCAATAACTTCATCAATATTATCGACAATCACATTATTGTATTCTTCTGCATTTCCTTGAACATCCTCACGAGGTTCATCTTGTACTATATCACGCGTATCATCCATTATGGTGTCATCATGCACATCATCATTAATTGTTGGATTGTCATCTGCTATCTCCATATCGGTAATATTACCATATATTGGTTTTGAATGATTAGATATAGGGATGACATACCACCATTGGTTATTGTTTACCATTGGATGATACACAACCTGTATTTGAAAAACAAAAGCAAAAAACTTAAGTACTTGTTATATTGTGTATATGTATCACATGTATACATATAAAAAAATTAGCCTTTGCATATATACCTGCTCGCATTGTTGAGGTAGTACTAATGTGCCATTCTTGTTTTGGTGAAATTTTGTAGAGTTAATGATTACAAAACCACTTGGATGACGTCTGATTGTGCAATGCTCACCATTTGTTACCACTTCTATAAACCACTTCACATCCAGTACATATATAAAGAATCGTCTGAAGTCAAGCTTCAGAATATCTTGGATCAAGCCACAATAACCTTCCATGGTACCATTGGCATCCTCGAAGTGAGCAAGGACACCACAATCTTGGGTATTTCTCTTTTCATCTATACGTTGAGTTCGAATATGTTTACCCTCACACCAAAGTGCATTGAATAATGTGCACTAGTAGTAAAAGATAAAAGATCAAACATGTCAATTATTTATATAAAATAAAACTTATAGAAACAAATTAATTGATAGTATGTCTCACCTTTAATAAGCAACCTCGTGCGTATTCCCACTCTTCTTGAGATATATTAATTTCCTCCTCTTTTTCCATTCTCTCCATTTCCTCATGTAACCAATCTATATCAATATGACGTGGGAGCGCATTTAGATGATCTAGAAATAGATGATTTAGAGCACCCTTGCTTCATTATATAGTGTCACCCATTTTCTCAATACATCACTATTGAGCACACAAAAACTATTTAACTTACGAAGTTCTTCTTTTGTTAGCACTTTACTCATTCCTTTTCCTTGAGGCACTATAGAGGTCATCCTCAAGTCTTCATCATCTTTCCATAGTCGTGGTTGAGAGGGATCCACTTCAGCAAGATATTCAGAGATATAAACAAGGGATGATTACACTAACCAACCCTCAGCCATGCTTCCCTCAGGTCGTGCTTTTTGCCTCACAAAATCTTTCAAGGTTTTCATGAAGCGCTCAAGAAAAAACATCCACCTTACATGAACTGCTCCACAAAGTGCGATCTCATCAATCAAATGTATGAGTAAATGTAATTGAGTAGTCAAAATGGATCGCGGAAAAATTTCCTCCACCAAATAAACCACCTCAACAGATAATACTTGAGCATCTTGCAATGTGTTTGGATCAATTTCCTTCGAGCTCACGTATCTGTCAAGATGTATTTGAGAATTGTTTATTTTTGTGTAGAAATTCAAAGATATATAATGAAAAAATACAATGTATACACATCTCACAAGCTCTCCCATCTTGTAAATGATATTACGTACATCTTTGGATACACAATGGGATATGCTAGTAGGAAGAAATCGATGATGATTGTCGTAGATAACCTTCTTTAAACGTGCCGGCCTAGAGGAAACTAGAGAGGGACCGCAAATAGGACATGCATGATATCCTGACATGGTTAAACCTGAAAAAACAAGTGAATTCATAAAATGCAATTGATTCAAGTCTTGAATTTCAAATATAGAGTTATATACATGTACCTGAACACTCTTCATATCCTGGAAAGTCGTGCATGGTCCACAACAACATGGCCTTCAATGTGAAATCTCTAGAGGATGCAGATGCACTTGTATCTTGCACCTCAATACCTTCCCATAACATTTCTAACTCTTCAATCAAAGGCTCTAAGTAAATGTCCATGTTTTTTACCTTGTGCTTTCTAGGGATCAGAAGGGACAACATTACATGTTCCTTTTTAATTGCCATGGATGGAGGAGTATTATAGTTCGCCAATACCACTGGCCATACACTGTATGATGTGCTTTTGATGCCAAATGGATTGATTCCATCCATACCTAAACCAAATCTCAAATTTCTTGGCTCTTCTTTGAAAACGGGCCACAAATTATCTATATGTTGCCATGCCGGTGTGTTTGCAGGGATCCTCCATTTTCCATCACTTGAACGATGACTAGCATGCCATGACATGAGCTTTCCAATAGACTTACACTTGAATATAAGTTTTATACATGGAACAATCAGAAAATGTTGCAAAACCTTACGAGGCACATCCATTGACTTCATCTCCACTTCGTATCTTGATTCACCACAAACAGGACACTCTCGTGCAAACTCATGAATCCCATGAAATAAGACACAATCATTGACACATGCATGGATCTTGACATAATCGAGGCCTCCCAGAGATGTCAAGTAATGTCTTGCTTGCTCTCTCTTAGTTGGCAATTTGTTTCCTTTTGGAAGCATTTGTGATAATAACCTACATATATTTTTAAAAGTGAGTTAAAAAACCACCAACTTCATATATTTCTGTCTGATTTCAAAATAGAACAATTAATATTATGATTCATAAGCCAAACTGAATTGATACCTACTTCAATAACGCATCCAAACTGACATTACTCCATCCATAAATTGTTTGCAAGTTAAGTATCTCGAGGGACGCACAAAGAACGGAGTACGTACAATCTTCATACAACGGAGTAGATGATGCTACATATAGTGGATCATCTGGCTTCGTAGAGTGACCTTCTCCTTGAACCGGTTGCGAAAATAGATGGTGTACCATGTTGTCCAAAATCTCATCCTCTACGACTTGATGGGGCATTTCATGAGGGCTACTATCATGGTCGTCAGTCTCTACTCTTCTTGAAGACTCTGCCTCCTTGCGTTGATGTTTTGTAGCCTCTCGACGCTCGGGAGGGAGCATCTGAGGATGTGGCACCGCATCCTGCTCAACCACAAAAAGGAGTTTCATGTACGTTGATATATAATTCCCGTAACATAGACTAGCAATCTTAGTGGAAAAAAAAAAAATGAATACCGGTGATTTTTCTCGGTTCCATTCTCCATACAAGCTGAGGTGTGACATTGCAATTCAACGTGCTCGAAAAATACACCCTCGACAACGATCACACATGCATTTAATTTTTCATCGTAGCCATGCATCTCGATTATGAAGACGCAATGTTTCATCCTCACTTGAGGATGTGCTCATTGACTGTTCAGCATGCACCGCACTAGGTGATGATGACGACATGATTAAACCTAATTCATGACAACATCAAATTAAAATATTTGTCATTCATATGTTTACATAAGATCTCAATTTTAAATACACAAAAATCATCATAAATACATTAAAACTTATGATAAGAATTCACTATTAAAACTTATCTTAAAAACAAAAAATTATGATAAAGCCTAAATGTGCGTCTATATTCGCGTTTACCTATGCGTCTATATTAGCATCTATTTCCGCGTCTATATTCGCGTCTATCCTTGCGTCTATCTGAACAATAGACGCGCATATACACACAAAAATAGACGCACACGTCAAAATTCAAACCATACTTAAATCATTTCTTTTCAAACTGCGCCTTTCCTTTCTTGCGTCTTTTGCGGTTCTGAAGCTTGAGTTTAGCCGACATGCAGTCTCTTCATGCCTCACCTAATCTTTTCATGCCTCACCTCCTCATGACTCGCCTCTCCTTTCATTTCAAACACACAAGAAGGGAAAAAGGAAAGCCAAGGAGAGGAAGAAAGAGAGAACAAGAGAGAGGAGAACAAGAAGAAGCAGCAAGCAAGAAAGAAAGCATCAAGGGAGGGTAACTTACCAAGGAGAGGAAGAAGAAGAAGGAAGAACCACCATCACCCGCCACACCAAACACCCAAGGTGAGTCTCTCTCTCTCTCTCTCTCTCTCTCTTTGTTTCTCTCTTTCTCTCTCTGCTCTGTCTGTGTATTTAGGATTTGTAATTCCATTATTTATTGCATTTTGTAAATAATCAATGGTGGTCGTCGGGCTAAAATCAGCCGACCGAGCACGTCTGATAGCACGTCTACATTTCAGTGTAGACGCATATATAGACGCGAAAAATGTTTCCTCTCATAGCGTCTGAGGGCGCATCTTAGAGCGCGTGTGCTGGCACGTGTGATCTGCAGTCTACACGCGATGATACACGCGCATGCAGAGCATTGACCTGGAATGTGCATCTGACAGTGCGTCTGTGCTGTATCTTAGATGCAAATATAGATGCGCTGGACAGAAGGTTGACTTTGGGAGTGTGTCTAACCTACAATTTAGACGTAGGGATACATGCGCCAGGTCTCCCAGTTCTAATAGTAAACAATATATTTTTGCAATGATGAATGTGACCAATCCCATGTTTGTGTTTATCAGTTTTCTTGTTTATGAGAAGCATTAGCACTTAAGTTTTATGCTCAATGTCTAAAGAAAGTTCTTTGAAAATGTAGGTAATATATGATTTTTTGTATGCAAATAAATTTGTCATTTTTCTGTGTTTTTTTTACAGATGTCATATCCAGGTTCATCTAGCAATGACTCGGATTTGAATCGCATGAATGATACATTGGCCTCATTTGGTAGGGGGGTCAATGCATTTTTTGGAGGTTTTCCTAGTAGGGAAGACTTCATGGGAGAGATGACCAGACACCTTGGCCGCTCTCCCACAGCGGACGAGGTGTTCAGTGTCATGTCTAGAACACCTCTGACGTCTTTTCCTGGCACTACTTCCCAAACTCCACATGCAGGTACTCCACATGCAAGTACTCCATATGCAGGTACTCTATATGCAGGTACTCCATGTGCAGCACCTATACGTGCATCGGCTGAAGCAAAAGCATCTATAGAAGCACATGCATTTGCAGAAGCTTGTGCTTCCAGCGAGGCAGAGGGTAGTCGACAGAGAGGGAGGAGGGAGAGTCGAGGGGGAGGACGAGGCTTGTGTGGGGGTTGCCTAGGAGGTGGTGAGCGATCACCCTCACCAGTAGATTACATAGAGAAGGTTGTACGCCAGTACTATAGAGTTACAGATGCTGGTGGCATCTTTCATGATGATGAAGGAAGGGATGTAATGGCGTACATGAGGAGTGTCGTGCATGCGATGTATAAAGATTGTTTCATTGCCTTCAAAAATCAGAAAAGCGGCTTGTGGCAGGAGGTGTTGAGGGCAGTCCATAGGAGGTACCCAAATCCTGAGGGTTAGCGATTCTCGGATGATTGGGGACACACAAAAGTGAGGGATATGCTTCACAACAAAAGCATCCACCTCATGACACGGGCCAAGGACTCACTGCAGAGGAAGGAGAAGGGGCGTGGAGCCTATAGCCAACCACCTATGTGCCACCGCATAGAGTGGAAGAAAGCCAAGAAGAAAGCAGTAGAGAAAGTAAAGAGTTGCCAGCATGCGGAGGCGCCACGGATCCAAATGGAAACCATGGGATCGTCGCATTATGGATCGGGCGGCAGAGAGTCGTGGGAGGAAAAGTTTGTAAATATATTTTGATTTCTAGTTTTTTTTAATTTATATTTCTTTCAATTCTTTATATATTTTATTCTAATATATTGTGACTCATAATTGTTTGTATATATCATAATTGTTTTGCAGTCTACCATCATTGGTAGGATACCTACTCCTAGAGAGGTAGGTTACCATTGAGGCCATAACTACGCAGCCACATGGCTTCACTTCTATGAGGAGGGTCTCATCACTGAGGACCAATACAACTGGGCCATGAGGATTTGATAGCCACAGGAGGTATGTTTTCCTTACTTTCCTATTAAAAGTATAGCTAATTATAACTTTTTCTCCACCATGTCTATGTAAGCAACCTTGATCTTTTGTGTGTGTAGGCAAACCCAGATGTGGAGCATAGCGAGGAGGGGGATAGCAACGCTAGTAGCCATGGTGGTACTAGGAAAGATGTTGCTTCTTCAGATTCGTAGAGGAGCACCATACCTCCTCATGAGGCCTTCTTTTCTTGTATATGTATGATCCATCTTTGAGCCTATTGCTTGCGGCCATGCTTTAGGTCGCAAGCACTTAAACTTCCCATGTAAATGCTTTTGATCTATAATGAATACATGGAATTTTATTTTCAATTCTCGTGCCTGTAAGATACATTGTCTTTTTCCCAAATGCACAATCTGATGTATGGGAGGGGCGTGTTTTGCACGTCTATCCGCACGTCTAAATTGCAGATAATCCACATTTATACGTACGTCTACAGTGCACATTACACGCGCTTCATAATTCAAATTTAAAAAAGAAATTAAATATCTTTTTTTTAAAATGACATTTTTTGTTTTCCATTTGCGTCTACTAGTGCTTGTAAAAACGTGTCTACCAGCGTGTCTATATGCACGTGTATATGTGCATCTATTGCACGTCTATTTTTGCATGTAAATTCGTTGATACATGCGATTATAGACGCGAAATGGTAGACCCGCAATAGACGGGCGGATAGACACGCCCGTAAGATTTTTTCTATGTTCAAAAATCGCGTCTAAATGTGTGTCTATGAGGCCTTTTTGTTGTAGTGATGGGAATTCCAAATCAAAATGGATTTTGTGAATTTTGGGAATTTTCATTAATTTGGAACTTTGTAAGAACTCCAAAAAAGATGAAAATACCATTCACATAGGAAGCCCTCTTAAGGGTAGGATAATTATGGGGATAATTCCTTTTAAAGAAATAATGGCAAATTTTTTAATTATTCCCCTCCCCAGCCGACTGTCGTGCTGGAAGGGGAGGGGAATAGAAATAATGACAAAGCTCCTTGGTGGAGTTTGGTGCTTCCAGCTGCCATGGCACGTCGACACGTTAGGGGAGGGAGGATCCCCCTCCCCTCCCCTATTTAAACAGATGAGGCAATTGTGATTAGGGAGGGGGGCGGCTCTCTACAGGCATCGTGAGGTGAGAGGGGGGGATTCTGAAATATGGCAGGCTGTGAGAAGGGAAGGCCTTGAGAGAGGGAAGGATGTCTGTGAGCTGCTGCAGAACGTGAACTAGCCACCTGACTCTACCGTTTGCTGCCGGTCCTCCCAGCACGCCACCTGTCCATCACGCCGCCAGCTTTGTTAAGCTTCACCCCCCCACGTGGGGAAGCTTTTAGAACCTTCCTGGGGGGGAAGCTTCCAAAGGGCTTAATAAGAACCACTTCACTCCCCCCTTCTTGTGGGTTTTAAAACCCTTTGTATTATTACCCCCGTATTTTAAGCCCCTTCTCCCATGGGTGATTGAACCCCGGTTATGACCCCTACAAGCTCTTTCCATGGTATTTTGGAACCCACCCTGTGATTTAACTATAAGATCTTCCTCTTGGGCCTTGGAGCCCACCCCCTTCATGTTTTATAAACCTTTAGCCTTTTTTTTTCATGGGTGTTGGAACCCCGTGTCTAAAACCTTAAGCCCCTTTCCGTGACATATTGAAAACCCCCGTGGTGAAAAATCCCCTTATTCCCTTTTCCTTGTGACATATTGAAGACCCTCTCTCATGTTTGAAGCTGATAAGGCTTTTTCCCCCTTAACCTTCCCACACTTTACGTGGGCTTTGAAAACCCCGTGCTTAATAAAATTCCTTAAGCCCTTTCTCTTGGACTTAGGGATTACTCCCCATTTCTCCCATGGTTAAACCCCTTAGGCCGTTCCTTGCCCTATGCAAAATACCCTTGGGCCTTTTGTTTCTTTTTCCCTACTTGTAAAAGAGAAGAATAGTGTTAAAGGTCCTATCGGCAAAAGATTCTGAAACACCCTTTCGAATTCCCGACTTCAAGGAGGGAGCCTTTCAAAAAAAATTTGATGGACAGTGCAAGGGGAGCAACAGTGAATTCCAAAGAAGAGTTGTAAAGCTGCTTCCATGTCCGAATGACTACAATTGCAATGCCTCCTAAGAAAGTCCAAGGTGCAACCACAGGAGGGTCATCTCCCAATATCCATGTGGATATCTCACCCCAAACCCAAGTTTTCCTTCTTAATTTTTATTTTATATCGTTGTAATTCAATCATGCAAGGCTAATTGATAGAAAAAGGATATATTTTGTCCTAGTTGTTCACGATAAAGGAACTTAGTCATTAATACATTTAATGGAACATGCAAAAAAAAAAAGCATAAACATATTTCTAGCAAATGGCTTTATGCATTGAAATAAATTATGAGCTAGATTATTACCCATTAGAATAGTATACTTTGGTTAAGCCTAAAAGTATAAAATTGCATCTCGCATTATTAACCCCTATTCATTTTACAATGAATCATCATGGAAAGTGAAAATCATGAAATGACTCTTACGATGCATAAACTCTATGAAATTATCGTTGTTAACTGCATAAATTAGCAAGAAAAAGGTTGCTTATTTAGCATGAGTTTTGTTTGCAAAGAAAAGGGAAGATTAGTTGAAATTAACCTAACCTATGCCTGACCTCAAATTGATAAGTTAGGGTTACGCATAGACAACGAATCATGTGGAAGTAATCTCGAAATTATCTTCTAGATTTAACCAAATTGATATAAACTTAAAGATACCTATGCTATGAAATACCCGTTGGGAATGAGTTAAATTCCAAGAAACGTCTATACCTTAAATACTTACCCACATTCCCTGAATGTAGGGTTAGTGAATTGTAATCATAAAAAGGAACTAGGGTTTGTCCCTGAGATTCTTACAAAAATGAAGCTAGGAAACCCTAGGTCTAACGACGTCAGCTTAAAGAACCTGAAACGGATTGTTTCATGACTCCATTATCACATAGTACGATGCGGCACTTGCGCAGCAAGTATGGAGTCATATGGTCTTGTGATTGAATCACAAGAAGAAAGGCCAAATTCTCGCAACGAAGATGGCGGGTCCTTACCCAAGTTATCTTGCAAGAGGATGTATACTTTGATATCCTTCTTGAGTAAGGAAGATTAATTGGAGATTAAAGACCAGAAACTGAAGTACCCAATGAGCTTTAAGGTTTGACCAAGTTGGGTTAATAGGGTACTCCCTAACCTAGGATATAGGGGATCTTGCCAAGTTGCAAGTCATCCCGGCTCGAGTGCTGGATGCATTCGAAAGGAAGGATTCATTCCTTAGCAGTTTGCCAATAACAAAAAAAATGACCAATGGAAATATTTGTGCTTGCTACAGTTTTTAGAGAACTGTTTGGCTTTGTTTGATCAATGAATTAGAAGATAAATGGATATCTATACTTCAGGTTGAAGTCCTGAAGGGATAGGCAGCTTCAGTTACCCCCGACTACCTGCCTGACCCTAACCAAGGGGGTTGTTGACTGCACGAGGAAAGTGGACCGAACCCGCTGCGAGAGGTCTCTCTTTCTTGAGCGCTACTTGGAGTAGGAGGACGCTTGGGTGCCAGGGGAGCTCTGGCCGTAAATCCCTCGCCTTCCGGGTCCTGCACAAGAGACTAACATGACTCGGGATTGGATCTCGAGGCCCGCATACTAGTCTACGGGTGGAAACTTGGAATAAGCGATCCCTGTGGATTACTGGATAGCCTTCGGGTAGATTGTGGATTAGCCTTCAGGCTGGACTCTTTGTATTTCAAAGATAAATATGATAATCTGTTGATAACGAATTTGTCTGGTATTGTTTTTCTATGTCAAGTGATAAGATTACGTGAAGGAACCAGTGCCTAACGGGTTAATTAAAGAAGTTGATTATTATATGTCCAACTAATGTGTTAGGTAAGTAAATAACTATAACAACCCGAGGAAAGTGCAGAGGATTGGCAATAGGTCCATTCTACGAATGGGTGGTCCCGGTTGGCCAAGAACTTTTCTCAAATCACGATGGGCAGCAGGAAGATTGTCAAAGAACACGAACAACTAAAGCGTTGGCCTAGAGTTATGAGTGAACCCGATTTACGTTGTTTTAGGGGAACGGAATGAAACTATGCCTTATGGCAGAGAGGTTGAACTTTCCATCCCTCTCATTTCCCATTCTCCTTGAACCAAGTGCAACGTGAATCCACTTCAGACCTGACGTTTCTACGTCAAGTAGTTCTCTTGGGTCCGACGCTAGTTGCTGTTAGGAAATGACCAATCAGGAAAACCCTAATTCACGTCGATCCTAAGTGGGAATGGCTGGAATAGTTCCGCTACATGGCAGACGCAGAAAGCCCTAGATTCCAAACCCCGTAACATTCCATGGGAGTGCCAATGGAGCTTTCTAGACATCCTTTCCGATGGACTGCTAAGAGGTGTCTTGGATGACCCTAGTGGACATGTTAGAGTTGGTATCAGAGCCGACCAACAATGGAATTGTTTTTATGAAATCTTAATAAGATGAAGTAAAGAAAATGTTGGTGTCCAAACATTTCCTTACCTTCAATGCTGTCTTGCAGAATTAGGAAATGTGGAACAAGTTCTTAGTATTTTGAGTCATGTTTATGACTACAATGCATTCTCCGCTTTATAGACAAAGGGTTGGGATGACGAACATCCTGGAGCAGATCTATAATCCATAACCTTTGTACATAGAACGAAGATGGACAGGTGCTTCAGGAATCTTCTATATAGCCGCCCACCGATTTGCTTATCTACAAACCAACCTAAAGAGGATCAAGTGGTTAGAAGACCTGAAAGTCATGAAGCTGTTCATTTTTGTGGAAGCTCACATAAACTCAACTTTACATATTTGAGGTCGGAGGGTTGAGATGAACTCATATGTATATGAGGAAGTAACCTGTATAATCCCCGCCAACAAGATTAAAGTGTTGGGTTGCCATGAGAAGTATGGATTCCAATGGAAAGGATATCCCGAACTTCCAATGACTTATCGATTCTTGAAGATCCATGACCCGAAACCTTACTATTATACAGTTCCTGTAGATAAATGTAACACAATGTTGGTCTCCCCAAACTAAATGTAACAGTTGGCTTATTATCGCAAGAAATGTTGTATTCAAAAAGGGCTATGGCCATATAAATACAAATAAAAACTTCTTTTTATCAATGTCTAATTATGCATAAGAGTTGATAAAAAGTTAAGTAGCTGCATTGTTTACGTGAGAGCTAAACTAAAGATGTAATATAAATCAATGACGATTATCGTGTAATAACATTAAGAAAACCTTTATTCAGGCACAACCCCAGGTACAGGTTCCTAATTTGCCTCCTACGTTAAGTACTACTGTGATCCAGGAGAAGAAGTTCCTTCTCAAGCAGATTAAGCCACCCGAGTTTGACGGAAGAGGAAAATTCGTCCAAGCTGACGTTGAAATTTGGATTGAATCCATGGAGGATTACTTCAAAGCAGCCGGTACTGCACCCGCCAATCAGGCTATGCTCGCAAGCTAAAGCTCACCAGCAAAGCCAAGCTTTGGTGGAAGCAATGGTTCAGGGATCAAGGGATCGCGGAGGGATCCGTTACCTGGGAGAAGCTAAAGAATGCCATGTAGGGAAGATACCTGCCACCTGCATATCATACGCAGAAGATGAATGAGTTCTACGAGCTAAAACAACTGGGGCTCACGCTTGACGCATACTATTCTAAATTTGTCTCCCTTCTTAAGTATGCACCGCAGATGGACATGACATAGCAGGTGTCCAAAATTTTTGCGAGTTTAAATCCACCAGTCAATACCCGTCTCAAAACGATGCGCCCATCAGATCTTCAGGACGCACTCATTCAAGCGACACCTATAATTCAGGAGGTGCAGTCTACACCAAGGGGTAACAAAACTTGGTCTTATAATGACCCGAACAGAGGAACATTTAGATCTCAAATGAAGAGAGTTCAAGGTCATAATCAGGAACAAAGAAAGAAAGCAAGGATGAACAATGTCAACAACTTTGTTCCCACTCAAAGTCTAGATCAAGGGGTAACAAAACTTGGTCTTATAATGACCCGAACACAGGAACATTTAGATCTCAAATGAAGAGAGTTCAAGGTCATAATCAAGAACAAAGAAAGAAAGCAAGGACAAATAACGTCAACAACTTTGTTCCTACTCAAAGGAATGGCCGAAACCTCCATTGTTTCCACTACAACGAACTCGGTCACTTCAAGAGGCAATGTCCCAAGCTTGGTGGAGGACATCGCCAAGCGTCTCTCCAAGGAATAGGCCGTGGTAAAGGAGCCACTACCCGAGGAAGAGGAAGAACCACCTGCATTGCCAATAGGCAAATGTGCGAAGAAGAAGAAGAGGAAGATCCGATCATGGAAGCAAAATTCGAAAGGGTGACAATCCATGCCGCTGCACACAAGAAAGGGCCAAATCACCAGTTCTTAGTGATTCAGACACCATCGGACTATAAAGGTAAAGGTTTGAAGACCTTGATTGATTGTGGCAGTATACAATCCTTTATCTCACTAGCATGTGCAAAAAGATTAGAAATAGCCATAGTAGAAGCACCTACCCTGCTCGTGGAATTGGCAAATGGTCGTGAGGTTACTTGTACCAGGAAAACTGCTAAGGTGGAATTCTTTCTGGGAGGAAAGAAGACTTTGATCAAATTCAGAGTCATGAATTTAGGTATCCATGAGTGTCTACTCGGAATGGATTGGCTTAAGCCTAACGACGCCCACATTTAGTGTGGAAAGGGTCAAGTTTCCTTTCAAAACTCTAAAAGGGAATTAGTCACAACTCAAGGTGAGGCTAGAGTGCCAAGAATCCAATTGGCCAAAGTATCTCGGATCATAAAAGGAGTCAGAAAAAGGATTACCTGTTTACTTGATCAAACTCAACAAGTTAGATAAAAAGTAAGAGTCTAATGAAGGACCTTCTTGGCTAAAGGAATACGCAGACGTATTCCCTGATGAGTTGACTGAACTCCCGCCTCAAAGAGAAGTGGATCAT
The DNA here is from genome assembly GCF_053477565.2 of Lygodium microphyllum. Taxonomy (NCBI): domain Eukaryota; kingdom Viridiplantae; phylum Streptophyta; class Polypodiopsida; order Schizaeales; family Lygodiaceae; genus Lygodium; species Lygodium microphyllum. The sequence goes on from NC_141143.1 coordinate 164,392,042, forward strand.
GAGATTAAGTTAGTACCAGGAGCTGCACCAATTGCAAAGAGACCTTATAGAATGTCCATACCAGAAGTAATTGAGCTGAAGGAACAACTTAAGCAACTACTAGATCAGGGCTATATCCGGCCTAGCAGTTCACCGTGGGGAGCTCCAGTACTATTCCAAAAAAAGAAATATGGGACACTTCAACTATGTATTGATTACCAAGGGTTGAATCAATCAACAATCAAGAACAAGTACCCTATTGCTAGAATAGATGAGCTTCTTGATCATCTTCAGGGTGCGAAGATCTTCTCCAAGATTGATCTCAGGTCAGGTTACTATCAGATAAGGATCAAGGAAGAAGATATCCCAAAGACGGCCTTCAATACAAGATATGGGCACTTTGAGTTCCTAGTTTTGTCATTCGGACATACGAATGCACCTGCCACCTTCAATAGGTTGATGTAGGATATCTTTAGGCCATATCTTGATGATTTCGTGCTTGTCTTCTTCGACGACACTTTAGTCTATTCTAAATAGGAAAAAGATCATGAACTCCAACTTCGGATTGTCCTTGAGACAATGAGGTCACATAAGCTGTATGCAAAAATGAAAAAGTGTGCATTCTTCAAGCGTCAGATTGAATATCTAAGATTCATAGTATCAGTAGAAGAAATCTTAGTGGACCCAACCAAGGTCAGAGATATGCTTGAGTGGCCAATACCAACATCCATCAAAGAGATACACAGCTTTCTTGGATTGACAGGATGGTATAGGGTCTTCATAAAAAAATATGCTTTGATTGTAGCACCTCTGACGGACTTACTTAAGAAGCAAACTTCCATTGCATGGTCAACTCTCGAACAAAATAGCTTCGACACATTGAAGAAAAAGTTGGTACCAGCACCTATTCTAGAACTTTGAGACCTCAATAAGGAGTTTGAGGTAGTAATTGATGCTAGCATTCTTGCCTTGGGATGTGTACTCATGCAGGAAGGTCATCCAGTAGCATACTCTTCAAGGAAACTGAAGAGTCATGAGAGGAATTATGCTACGCATGATCTGGAATTGTTGGCTGACATCCATGTTGTAAAGGTTTGGAGACACTACCTGTTGGGTAATAAGTTTACTCTAGTAATTGACCATAAGAGTCTCAAATGGATCTTTACCTAGAACGAGCTCACCATGAGGCAACGTTGGTGGATTGAAGTGCTGGAGGAATATGACTTTGAAATCAAGTACCGACCAGGAAAAGAGAATGTAATTGCCGATGCACTCAGTCGGCGCAAGGCATTCCTTAATTCTCTAATCCTGCAAAATCCATCAACAACTAGATCTCTAGCACTAAAAAAGTATCTATGCCAAACAACCCTATACTTGAGTTAGCTAGAGAGGAAGCATGCCACAATCCGGCCTACCAAACAATGCTAAGGGAAATCTCTATCAAAGATCAGAATCAAAAGCTGCATGCTAAGTATCATGAATTTTCTATCAGTAATGGACTTGTCTACTATAGAATAAGGCTGTGTATACCAGCAAGCCAGTCACTTAAGCAGAAGATATTGTGGGAAGCTCATGGTTCCCCTTTTGCAGGACATCCCGGCTATGCTAAGACTCTTAATGTAGTTAGGAAGAGCTACCATTGGGAGAGGCTCAAAGGTGACGTTCTCAAATATGTCACCGAGTGTTTGTCTTGCCAACGTATCAAAGCCGAACATGCCATGATGCCAGGGAAACTGCAACCGCTTGACATCCCCCAAATGAAATGGGAATTCAACAGTATGGATTTTGTTATAGGCCTACCCCAAGTCCAGGGAGGATATAACTCCATCATGGTTGTGGTTGACATTCTTACTAAGGTTGCACACCTTATTCCAGTAAAGACAAACTATAAAGCCTCAGACATTGCAAGATTGTTTATCAAGGAAACATTCAAGCTACATGGTTTACCCAGAAGAATCATTAGTGATCACAATTCTCTCTTCACGTCACACTTCTGGAGAGCTATCTTAGAAGCTATTGGGACTCAAATCTATTTTAGCACCGCCTACCATCCCCAAACGGATGGCCAAACAGAGCAAGTACATCAAGTCATCGAGGATATGCTTAGGGCATACTGGTGTCGTGAGCCGAAGAGGTGGATTCAATACTTACCTTTGGTTGAATTTGCATACAATGCTTCTTACCAGCAAAGCATTCAAATGACCCCTTTCCAAGCATTGTATGGTCATGACTGTCAAAGTCCCCTAAACTTTTCAAATCCAACCTTAAGGGTTGAAGCTTCAAGGTAGATGTCGGAAGAGATGGATGACCAAGTAAAGTCAATAAGATAGGACATCCAAGCGGCCAAGGATAGATAGAAGGCATACACGGATTTTAAGCGTCAAGATAGAGTCTTCAAAGAAGGAGACATGGACTTCATTCGCGTACGCCCTAAAAAGAGTTTCCTATCCTTAGGGAATTGCAAGAAGCTATGTCCAAGGTATTGTGGACCATACAAAATCCTCAAGTGCCTAGGACCTAATGCTTATAAACTGCAACTCCCTGAGAACCTAAAAGTTCATAATGTATTCCACATCAGCCTATTGAAAAAGTATGTACCTAATCCTAACCATGTACTTGACGATCAACAAGTTGTAATGCCTAGTTAAGGAGTCCTTGAACTAAGGCCTGATAGGATCTTAGATGTTAGGGAGAGACAATTAAGATCCAGAACCTTGAGAGAATGCCTCATCCAATGGAAGGATTATCCTAAAGAGGATGCCACTTGTATAGATGAAGGCACACTCAGCCATCAATATCTCCACTTTATCTCGAGATGAGGACATCTCGATTCCTCTAAGGGGGAGAGAATGTAACAACTCCTTCCAAAATTTCTAATACATCCTACAAGAGTATATATTCCACCCCCTCAATGGTGATAGCATGGAGAGAAGAGAGGGGTGGCTCATCGCTTATCAGCATCTCATCAAGGCAAGGAGGTGGGTGCATAATGACTAAGCTCTGTGTTGGCTCTACGCTCTCGGATTAAGTGCGATCTCCTCAAGATCCCTCTCAAAATACTCTAGCTATGGCTGAGAGGGTGCATCGATGTCTTCATCAATGCCCTCTTGCACCTCATTACACAAAACATATATGAAAAATGTTGCATCGATCTTGATGAGATCCATCATGGCATGGTCATGGGATGAGATGGGCACTACTTTGGCGCGGAGATGCTGCCCCACATGCACCAATGCTTGATTTATCACCTTTGCATGGCTCGATCCAGTACATAAATTGTACAAGAAATCTATGGAGACCCACCTGAGAGCAGAGTCCAGAATAGAGTAAGTGAGAGGGTTTCCCGCATCACAAAACAATGCCACTATACTAGAGCTATGATCTACAGTGGAAAGCGAGCTCTCTAGACTCAAGGTTACACAAAGACTAGGGTATATCTAGTCTCCTATGTGTGTGTAGCATGTGGAGCTAATCCAATCGGTGAAGGCGGGAGTGGTAGCCATGGCACACAAAGAGATAAGGAAGGAGAGCACAAGTGTAGGGAAGTAGAGAATGAAAGTGAAAATGAGTTTGGAGTTATAACTTTTATGTATCTAGGGTTTAAAATAAAGGTTCTTTTTTAATCCTAAAGTTTTGAATTAAAATTCTTACCTTAGTTTCTTTATTTCAATACTTTAAAGTCACTATTAAAATTACTCATACAAACAAATGCTTCATTCTACATTATTATATCCTCGAATATACTTGGATCGCTGAGTACATTCAAGTCCAACTAGAGAAAATATAGAAAATTTTTAAGAAAATAAATCTAAAAGACCTTCAAAATCTCTTTGGATCCAATTTCATATTTAAATTTAAGAAATGCGTAGAAGAGATGAGCTACAATATATCATTATGCAAAGAAAATATTGTATAGATTATAGAACTCCAACCTACGATTTAATTATGATTTTAACTAGCACGATTGACTAATTATTATATGCATTATTGCACACTTTGATCACAATAAACTAAGATTATCAAAATTGAAAGTAATCAAAAGTTTTTAAAAAAATTATTTTCATTCTTTATAAAAAAAATTACAAGGATTCCACTCAAGGATATGTGGAGAAGCACATTGTTTACATGTCATGGATTGCTCACTACGAATCCTGACTTTTCTATTATCTAACTTGAAATAGAAGTTGTAGAGGGGCTCATTGGACATTAATTGGATTTCTTATCTTAGAAAAGAAATGGGCCAATGGCTCTCTGTGCTGACCACAAAAGGATTATGACCATTCCACATACATCTATGAGAGCTGTATGTGTCTCATCTTGGGTATCTTGATACAAGCTGATCCATTTCCCTTGCAAAAGTCGCCATCTTCTATATCAAAAGTGAATGCACAAAGTTTATCTAACCATGAAATACTTGTAATAAAAATAATAATGGTAAGTAAATGCCAGTAACACAATAATTCATCTAAAAAAGACCTATGTCAATTAAATCAAGGCCTGCAAAGTAGTAAAAAGGATTTACATGAATGTGAGATCAGATTGGTTGACCTTGCACTTAATTGTCTCATCAAAATGTGTTATTTTGACTTGACAAGACTCACCCAATAGCTGACTCATCCATTCCTCGGATGGACGTTTGCATTAATAATAAGTAATCTTTGTTTTCTTTAAAATATTACATGAAACAAACAAATGTGCAAACAATGAGAATGGAATAATTCAACTAAGATGCACATATTTGGAGCATGTGGTGGTTTTCATAGCACTATTGATGTCAGGTTTTATTTTGAACTTACATGGTCTTGGCAACTCCAAGCTACCAATCAACCATTCACCACTAGATAATGGAAGCGATGGGGCATACTACAATCTTTGACTTTCTACTACATATAATGAATTATTACAAAAGATATTTGGAGTTGCAAGTTGACTTGCATAGTTATTATCATAGATCAAAGAACCTATGTCTTCATGTCAAACATGTATATTGCCGCTCAAACTTTCCACATTCTGCCATTCATGAAAAGTTGATGGATATAGAGCTACTAGTAAAACAAGATTGAATTAGAACACTACAAAGATTTTTAAAAACAACTCTCATTCAAATGAATAAATAATGATAAAAGTTAAAAACTTACTGTTTTGTTTATAATTTGCAATGTAGTTCTCGTCATGTACAGAGATTTGTTTGTGCGTATAAACATGTTGGATCAACACTTCTGTTACTGTACTTGTTCCATTAAACACTTTTTTGAACTCTAAAATTCTACATTTTCAATGTTTTTTTGGGTTTGCAAACCTAAACTTGAAACTCCCTCAAATACTTGGGTGCATCAAAATCCAATCCAACTTATAGTACTTATCACAAATCCAATTATCACCATCCTCCTATTGAAGATCTCCACTAAAAGTATGTTACTGATGTTTTTCTCTGTGAAGACATGTATAATAACCAAATAGAAAAGTTACATATCAGCATATGTATAATTTGTAAATTTTCTCTCCAAATGAAATGAAATTTAAATGGAGCATTTAAAAAATATATTGTACTTGTAATTCTTTTCACAAATAAGATGTAATATTTCGCATTTATTTAACAAAAATTTTTAAAGGAAAAAAAAGAGAATAAACACACCCCCATGCCACCAATAGATGTAGATGGGCGTGGGGGAGTTCTAGGTGGTGCAGACACAGGGGGGCTACCGTGTGTTGATGGAGGGAGGAGGGGGGCTGCCATGAATGTCGAATGGATGGAGGGTAGGACGACATGGGCAAGGGGGGTAACGGTTACTCCACTTCCCCTCCCCCATTCTTTGCATGGCGGTAGCCATCCAGCTAGCCGCCCTATTGGGAATAAGGGGGGGCTCCATGCCTTACTTATGTCCCCCCCCCCCCCCCCCCCAAGTCCCTATAAAAGGGCCTAAGCATAGAGAAGGAGGAGATCGTGGCCCCTACATGTTGTTTGACTAACCACCATTTAGGTTACATTACTCAATCATGTTGGAAATTGTGTTTTAGTACACTTTGATATATTTTGAACGAAGAACTTGCACAGAAGACTTTGCATCCATGCACACTAAAAATCAAGGACTTTATTGGTTGTGTTCGTAGTGCTTTAGTTTATGCACTAGCATTGGCATGTGTGAAGGGCACTGAAAAGAAATGGGTTGTTAGGATGTGTAACGTGTCCGCTAGAATCATTCCGGACACGTCTTAGCAGTCCATCGGGAAGGATGTCTAGAAAGCTCCGCCTGGCACTCCCATGGAATGTTATGGGACTTGCGATCTAGGTCTTCCCGCGTCTGCCACGTAGCGGAAGTATCCTGGCCATTCCCACTTAGGATCGACCTGAATTTGGGTTTTCCTGTTTGGTCATTAGCTAGCAGCAACTAGCGTCAGCCCCGATCGAACTACTTTACGTAGAAACGCCCGGTCTGAAGCGGATTCAAGCTGCACTTGGTTCAAGGAGAATGGGAAACGAGAGGGATGCAAGGCTCGACCTCTCTGCCACAAGGCATAGTCCCATTCTGTTCCCCTAAAACAATGCGAATCGGGTAATAGTTAATTCTAAGTCATCGTTCTCGTTACTTGTTTCGGTGTTGACGATCCTCCTCTGTTCGTTGAAGACTTTGAGAAAAGTTCCCGGCTAACCGGGACCACCCATCCGTAGGACGGACCCATGGTCCATCCTCCGCACTTTCCTCGGCTTGTTTTAGTTATGTAATTACCTACCACATTAGTTTGACATATACAAACAGCTTCTTTGATTAACCCCGTTATGTACTGGTTCCTTCACGTAATCTTATCACAGGACATAAAGAAAACAATGTCAAACAACTTCTTTGTTATCATTTTATCCTTTTATCTTTGAAATACAAGGAGTTCCCGCCCGTAGGCGTATTCATAATCCGCCCGAAGGCTATCCAGTAATCCACCAGGGATCACTAATCCAAGTTTCCACCCGTAGACTAGTATGCGGGCCTCGAGATCCAATCCCGAGTCACGTTAGTCTCTTGTGCAGGGCCCGGAAGGCGAGGGATTTACGGCCAGAGCCCCCCTGGCACCCAAGCGTCCTCCTGCTCCAAGCAGAACTCAACGGAGAGACCTCTCACGGCGGGTTCGGTCCACGTTCCCGGCGCGGCTAACAACCCCCTTGGTTAGGGTCAGGCAGACAGTCGGGGGTAACTGAAGCTGCCTCTCCCTTCAGGCACCAACCTGAAGCTTTTAGATATATTTTCATCCTTTAGTTCATTGAGCAAACAATGCAAACAGTCCTTTCTAAACTGTTACAAGCACAATCAAATTCCAATGGTCGTTTGGTTGGCAAACTTTTAAGGAGTGACTCCTTTCCTCCGAATGCAACCCGCATTCGATCCGGAATCAATTGCAACTTGGCAAGATTCCTATCATTCTTGGGTTAGGGTTATACCCTATCAATACTTTAGGTTTTGTTGTGGCAGGATCCAGCGACCATGTCGCTTTAGTTTATTGACTGGTCATTTGCTTCAAGGCAAACACCTAACCTTTCCTTTTCCTTGGCAGTTATCCCCCAAGAAAAGTGAGTAACAGGATGATTACCCATCCTCTTGTAAGTTAAATTCTTTCAATAACTTGCCAACCTCATTTCGAGAGATGAAAAAACTCTCTTGTGGGCAAATCTCAAGTCTATACAAAGTTGTAGCTTTTTGCACATGTATTGCATCCATTCCACGGGATCATTCTACCCAATTGCTTAGCGTTTTCCGGTCACGGAACTTACCTTCAGCCGAGTGGCAGGGTTTTAGGGTATCCTCCAAACCATTCCTAATTATGTGGCCCATGATTCTAAAAATAGGCAACCCCGTCGGAGTTTCATCATGATCCTTAGGATAAAACCTTAGATCATTTCATGCATGAACATCCCATTGCTACGACATTTTGTGAACGTGTGTAGGATCTTTAGAATCACGGTTTTTGTCTAAAGCTAGGTCAAATTGCACTAAACCCTAGTTAACACTTAGGATTCCTATCATATAGACTCAATCATGTCCATACGAATCCTTGTGGTTTAGATTACTTAGTCAATTCAATTATGCTTGTCTTGCGACAAGGATGATCCTTCTCAAGGGTAATAATCTAAATCTAACGGGTAACAATACTTACAACTACACCAACACGCCTAAACATGCGATTTATTGCCTTTACGCATCACATGGCCCATGATAACTTTATCTTTCTTTGGTGCACGATAATCTGGCTACTAACTTTGCCTAGGACCTACTAGGTCTTACATCAATAGTCGTACCTACAACCTTGTTGTCTACACTTTGGCATCTTATGCTTTGACTCCAAATTGCGGCTCTTAATGAATGACATTTTTCACATGACGACTACGCAATACACAACATTCTCCTAGCCACGAAGTAGTCAATGAAACTCATACAAAACTGGTGTTAATTTATTCCATCTTACAAGCTATTTGCAAGTCCATACGTTCACTTTAGTACTCTATTATTTCTTTCCGGATGATACCTTAAGGTGCTAACCTTTTCCTATGAAATCATTACGAGAAGTATGTTGCCTAATATGCGGCATACGCTTATTTCTACCATGTCTAGGACGGAAGATAATGTACTTATAAATTCCATTTCTCTGCCTAAGTTTAGACTCATTACCTTGACAAGGTACCAGAACTACATGCAACTAGCCTTCTACTCGTTCAAATTCACGACATATTTCAATCTTACCTAATGTTTCAGGAGATGCTTTGTCACATGTATTTCTTTCCAATTTCCGTATGCACTCAAATTAAACGTAAAAATGTGCAATTTCCTTTATGAGCTAAGCGCGCCTAATCATTTCCTTATGCGGAATTAACTCGAAAGAACCTGGACTTGAGGAGTCGGGGAGATGTCCACTTGTACATTCGGAGATGAGTCTCCCGCGGTCGCACCTTGCGATCTTTTTGGGGCCATCGTAGACGTAAATCCGACTTCCGATTCGCCTTTGGGATCTACGGAGTGACGGCCCTCGGAATGCGGCCTTCCGACCTTTGCCTTTATCCTTGTAGGCGGCGATTCCTTTTCGGGATGGTGCTTGCGGCAAAAGCTTTAGGAGTCTTCCAAGAAACTCGAATTGGCACGGTATTTATCCTTGGACAGCTTGCGGCTTAAAATCTTCTTGCGGAAGTCTTTTCGATGGATCTTGTGGTGGTCTTTATGGCTTCACCGTCCCCTCTTCAAAATCCGGGAAGGGATATGAAAGGGCTTTTTTCGGAATTGTGGTGGGAAGGGGCCATTGGGAAGGGGCCTTTGGGAAAATGGTGGGAAAGGGGGTTAAAGAGGCCCCGCCCCCCCTTAGAAGCTTCTAAGAAGCTTCTAAGAAGCTTCAGCTTCTTCAGTACCACGTGGGGGTCGCGATCAGCGTGGCGGGCGGGTGCTGGCTGTCTGGCGGCTGTGGTGGCAGCGAAAACGGCTGGCGGACAGGGCTGGGTGGCAGATGTGGCAGCTGGCGGCAGCGCGGCGTCGATGATCCTCTCCACGGCGGCCAACACGGCCCTCCCTCTACAGCACGGCCCTCTCTCTCTCCCTAAATTCCTCCTCCACAGTCTCCCTCCTTCCCACACCCCCTTGATGAGGGGTGTTTATATAGGAATGGGGGTGGGGAAGAGGGTCTCCACCCACGTGGAGAACTTCCTCATGCAATCCCTCACTTGGCCATCCCCCTCCACACTCCCTCTCCTCCAGCCATGCATCGGCTGGGGGAAGGGGTAATAGTAAAAAAATTTGCCTTAATTTAATTAAATTGTCCCTCCCAAGAGGGTGTTTTTGCGGGTCTTGCGGTTTTGATCTCCCGGTCTTGATCTACCAAAGCGGAGGATCCCATTTCACGCGCGCTGGTCACACATTACACTGTCAATAATTTCAATGCAAGAGATACCCTTTGCACAGGGTTTACACGGTGTGCGGAAGGTTAATATTTACGGTACGGATACGCAGAAATATTACAGGATGCTTAAGCATATCCGTCATTAAGAAAAAATCTATTTTTTTTGCATCGCGAGATTTGTGAAATCGGAAAGGTAGGAGTAAAGGCTTGAATCAAGTACATGAGGTTCGTGAATTGCTACGATAATGGTTAAGTATATCTAGGTCATTGCAATACTAAGCTAGGTATTAGGCTCCTATAAACCTTTAGAGGGAAGTGGTTCACTTTTACATTAGGCTTGATAACTTCATGTCCTTCACTCAAAAGAAAAATACAAGCCTCTATTTGTGTTTTGCATAAGCACGTCAAAATGAATTCCCAAAAGAAAAATCCCTACATTGCATCATTGTCTTAGGAAAGATACACATCTAGATTGCATGGCATCATGGTCAGTTTCAATTACGCTGCTAGGAATTCATCTTGAAGATAACCATAAGTCATGCATACGAAATGCAAAAATTTTCTCAGGGCCATTCAATAACATAAACCTTATATACACAAGGATAGGGCTCAACTCAACCTTTTTAGGGTTTAAAAGTAATTGAGCCAATATATTGTTACTTCATAGGGGGACCATGAGACAAGTAAAACACTCACTGGTCTCTATTCTAAATCTCGCCTCGATAAAGTTAAAAAAACCTTGAAGATATCACATTTAACCATGATGCAATCTAACCTCAATACAAGAGAGTTTGAGTGTTGTTGTCGAAGGGGTTTTTATCGAAAGGTCGAATCCACCGAGGATTAGAAGTAGAAGGAAGTAGAGATAGGAGATGGAAGAGAAGATAAATAATACCCAAGTGGTAAACACTACAAAGACAAATTACAATGAATTGAATCAATATGTATTGAAAGAACCTGGAATCTTCACACTACTTAGAACAATCTCTAGGCATTAGATCTCCTAGAGCTTCTTTATAGAACAAAACGTGCATAAAAATTACAGCTCATTCTCTGTTGCTCGGAACCCAAATTTGATGGCTATGTTGGCTCTGAAAGGGGGGTAAATCTCCAGGACACCTGCTCACTTATCTCCCAGATCACTCCTTATTCTTCTTTCAGTTCAATCTACAGTTTCCAACCTGTTTATAGCGATCGCGATGCATGTGATTTTGTCAATCTATCCCTCTTGTGAAAATCCCCTAATTGGCTGAAAAAGCAACTAGCTTTTTGCATGCCATCCTAATCTAGAAGCTTTTTTCTAACTTTTTTGGATTTTTACAATAAATAATATAAAAAATAGGCTAAAATTATCCAAAAATCTAGTATTTTTGGGTAATCCATGCAACTCACACTAGTACTAATGGCTTAGATCACATTGACTCTCTAAATCAATAAAAAAGTCAAATGATTATACATTCCATACTTTTTCACACTGTGTCCTCATAACATCATGGCATCCACCCCCTTTGAACCTGCACATCCTCTGGTATGTGCCAAAATCCTAGTTATCATTGGATTCTGAGTCCTCCTCATCCTCTGCAACCATATCCTTTACTTCTTCATCTTCCATATCTTCCTGGCTAGCCCCTGTATCAGGACCACTATTTTCTTCCAATTTCAGCAACTCATAGGTAGTAGATTCCCGCCTTTTGAATAATTTGATTCTTCTCCTTGCTACCGAAACCAATACCCAATCCCCATCTTGTATGGTTGTTTGTCTCAATCTATGTCTTTTGTCAAACCGTCGTTTCTTGTTCTGTATCCTTGCTGCCTTGAACTTTGTAGTTGCTGCCTCTATGTCTTCTAACTTTCTTTCCAACTGTCTAATGCGTAGGGCCAACAACTCCTCTTGATTCAACTCCTCCTCCCAAGGTAACACATTCCATGTGACTGTCATCTTTTCTATCATCATGATAGGTTTTTGATCATACATCAATTCTGCATGCATATATCGTGTAACAGCACTATGAGTTGTTCTGTCGACCCACAAAGCATAAGGGAGAAATTGTGGCCACTCTTTTACCTTCTCTCCACATGCTTTTGCCAATTCCTTCACAATAGGTGGGTGAGCTCTTTCAGTTTTTCCATTTCCTTCAGGGTTATAGGCTGAAGTTAAAGCAAGCTTTATCCCCAACTGTGCAAAGAAATCATGAGCTTCATCTACATCCATGAGCATCCATCTCTTCATTCTTTTCATCCACTCTACACCCTTTGATTGGAACATCATCCAAGAAGGGCATAGTCAATTGTGGTATAAAATCCCTAAGTACCCTATTCATAGCATTTGTCATGTGTGCCACTGAGTTTGTTGCACCCTGTGGGAGAGTACACATCCGTACTAACCCCAATGGAGTCTTCATGGTTGTGATATCCCTGCTTTCAATTTCAAGCTGAAATTGATCATAACCCGAGTAAAGATCACCCAAAGAATAGATCACTCTGCTTGCAAAAGCCTCTACAAATTCATCAACTACAAGACCTGCACCCACATTTCTTATGGTCACTTTATTGACCGGTTGTATGTCTTGAATAAATCTCAAAGCCCCATTCTTTTTGGGCACAGTAAACCAACGCTTTGAGTACGAGGTTGAAGAAGGCTCCAAGATCTTCATGCGAATCTTTTCATTTAGCAAATCCATCAGCTTTGGCAAGTAAGCTTTAGGCACTCGAATAGGCCTCAAGTTCCATGGTACATGTGGCACAGTAAATATGACCATAGGAGAGACAACATTTGGATCCACACAACCTATTTCACTTGGCTAAAATGCAAATGCCTTTCCATATCTAGCCAACATTTGTATAAAACAGTCTCTCTCAGTAAGCAAAAGAAACCATTCTGCACAAACTTTCAATTCTATAATGTTTCAGATGTAAATTGATGACCTATATCTTTAGGATCCCGTAAGCTTGGCAGCCTTGACACTTTTTCATACATACCATCACTCTTTGGTAGAAGTGGCAAACCAATTGGTTTCACCTTCTTGTCAACTGTCTTATACTTTGTCTCGACAAGTGCTTCTGCCCATTGTAATCCTTCCTGTCGAGCAAACAATGCTATAACATCATACATATCCAAAGAACGTACTAACAATATTTTGTTTTCAGCCTCCTTTTCTGCATGTATAGTTGTTGAAATTTCATGCACAGTGTCAATAATATTCAGCCCATAAAAGATGCTTGAAATGCCATCATTTTCAGCTAACAACCCCAATGCTCTCAGTTTCTTAGTAGTCCATTTCATAGACATGCGTTTAGCCTTACTTATAGCTTCCATAGGCTTAAACCAACATGAACAGTTTGCTATAAATTGAGAATTACCAATAGTAAATACCTGCTTCATTTCATCAAGATGCAAGTACACCCACTGAACAACACTACTATAGCCCCGCATTATAGTAGTGCTTAATGAAAATCCAGGTCTTTGAATTTCCTTGCATTTGGAACCAAAGGAGACTCTCGAAGCATATCCTGATTTCTAGGATGATTAACACAAACAGTAAGAAATTGGATTGCTTTTCTTCCATCCTTACTTCTGACTCTTGCATAAGCAGATCCATCATCAAGCACCTTTGTTTCAGTACCCACACCTGTAATATAGGGCTGTCCCAAAATCATTGCGTATGAGGAATTATCTTGCACAAAGAAGTGTTGCTCTTTTTGTACATTACCAATCGTCACTTTTACATTAGGACATGTAGCATAGAGCTCCCTTGAAGAATTATTTGCAGCCCTCATTTCCCAACCATGATTAGTGTCTATACACCATGCACCATTTTCATACAATTCTTGCTCAATGACATTTATCTCAGACCTATGGTCAAGTAAAGCAACATAAGGAGTTTCACGTTCCCTTATTTTCACTACCGTTTCAATGGTAGCTCTAGCCCAATTATTTCTTGTGTAGTGACTTCAAGGAATCAATCCTAGAGTCTCTTCTCCATATTGTTGCATTAGCCTTACTCCACCATGCATATTGCTACAAGATAATGCATTTTCAGCCACTTTCTTCTCTTTTCCACATGCTCTCCATTGATTAGTAGCATCCTGCATAGACAATTCTGTACTTACTTCATGCTCATATTCAGCCCGAATACCCAACAAACTAGTTTTCTCTTCAAATTGCAGCAATGCACTAGTGGTATCACCAAGAAACTAATGCTTCCTTTTAATTATGTCAATGATCTCATCATGAAATTCTCGTTTGGCAATGCCAAGCACCTCTCCCAAGGTAAATTCCACTTGAGTGTTTAAGATCCATTCTTCAAGAACCTTCTTAAGATCTGTGGTTGTCTCAATGTGAGATTGCAACTTATATCCTAGTTGCTTGCCCTTCTTTTTGCCCTCTTGTTTGTTATCCTATTTTTTCTCTAGGGTGACCTCTTCCATAACATGCTTGGGAGGTGGTTGATTTGCAGCTTTAGGCTGATCCACACTTCTTCTTGTCATTCTTTTAGATGTCCCTGCAATATCTTCATCTCTTTTTCATTTTTCTTCCACAAGTACATGCGTGTTTTGTACCTTTGCTAAACATGCATACACTGAATATGTATCTACCGGTGATTCCCAACCAATTATGCCATAAATGTCTTGCCTTGCATGAGACATTTCACTATCAGTGACCTTTCTCTTTTCAACTACATGTAAAGCATGTGTCCATATTTCAGCCTTTGGACCAACCATCACTTGGCCATGCATTTTATCCAACTATAGACCAAAAGTTGAAGCATATATCGTCGCGTAAGCATTTCGACAGCCAAGTCTTCCAACAACTTCTGCATACCTCCCTTTCCAAAATTCAAAGCAAGAGGGAATCAGTTTCTTGTGCATGGATATTTCCATCTTTCCATAAGATAAGCTATTGTGCCAAGGCCTCCTGCTGATAGGCAGCACAATCCTTTCTCTCGTGCTATAAACTGTCACACCACATACATCTTTTTCCAAGCTTAGGGGCTGCTGCCCGTCCCCTTTCCTCTTGTCCTTTTTCATCCAATTTTTCAACCTTGAATTGAAGATCCCACATGCCTTTGACCAATTCATCTAAGACATCTACCCTAACATAGGGAACAATAACATGTATAGCCATAGGGTTAGCCACAAAATTAGGTGGCTTACTAGATACATCAATTGTCTTGCCGGTAATAGTGGGCAAGCTAGAGACATGCAATCTTTCTCTTCTTCTATGCTTCTTCACAAGTGCAGTAACAGCTTCCTTGACATGTTTTCACTCTGTTTTCAAACCTCTCTCTGTAGTCTGATCCTCCAGCAAATCATCAAGCTTAAGGATCATTTGCATCTAGAAACAATTCAATTCTTTTACTTGCAAGAGCCTGCTGTTCTGCAAGATCCAACTGCTCAAATTGACTTTCAAATTATCTTAACAATTTCGTAGCCACAAGACCCTTATCTGCATCCTGTAAAATTCTTCCCTGAGTGTCTTCTTGAAGGCTACCCAATCTGCATCTTGTAAGTATAATTCAGTAATCCGTGCTTTCAATTCATGAATATCAACACGTACAAAGTACCAACTTCATGCAGATTGAGCCACCCCAAAGAATTCCATCTTCTGAGCATACATATATACATATGGAGATACATTCCTGCTATTGAGTAACTTCACCTCACACTCAACTGCTTGCAAAGCATTCATCACAACACTTTCTATTTGAGCTGAAGCTTGCATCACCTGTTGTTGTTGTACCTGCATAAGCATATTCATATTTTGCACCAACTATTGCAAAACATCACTGGAGAATGTATTCAAGGATTCTCCCATCTTGTCTTCCATTCTTTTGATGACCTTTCACGTCGGGTTCACCAATGTTGAAGGGTTTTTTGTCGAAAGGTCGAATTCACCGAGGATCAGAAGTAGAAGGAAGTAGAGATAGGAGATGGAAGAGAAGATAAAGAATACCCAAGTGGTAAATACTACAAAGAGAAATCACAATGAATTGAATCAATATGTATTGAAAGAACCTGGAATCTTCGCACCACTCAGAAGGAATCTCTAGGCATTAGATCTCCTAGAGCTTCTTCATAGTAGAACAAAATGTGCATAAAATTTATAGCTCCTTCTCTGCTATTCAGAACCCAAATTTGATGGCTCCATTAGCTCTGAAAGGGGGGTAAAACCCCAAGACACTTGATTACGGATCTCCCAGATCACTCCTTCTTCTTTCACTTCAATCTGTAGTTTTCAGCTTGTTTACAGTGATTGCGATGCGCGCGATTTCGTCAATCTGTCCCTCTTGTGAAAATCCCCTAATTGGCTGAAAAAGCAACTAGCTTTTCGCATGCCATCCTAATCTAGAAGTTTTTTTCTAACTTTTTCAGATTTTTACAATAAATAATATCAAAAATAGGCTAAAACTATCCAAAAATCTAGTAATTTTGGGTAATCAATGCAACTCACACTAGTACTAATGGCTCAGATCACACTGACTCTCTAGATCAATAAAGAAGTTGGATGATGATACATTCCATACTTTTTCACACTGTGTCCTCATAACATCACGACATCGTTTCTTCCAAGACAAATACCCTGGATTAAAGGCTTGCAAGCTAAGACAGCTACCATCCGTGAACTATCAAATATAGATCTAATTGCATAATTGCTTGCTCCTTTCACACAGGAGGGGGGTTCAGAAAGAAGGTATTCCCTTTCCCTCGAAGGATGTTGGAATTTTTCGCCAAGGCAAGAAGCACAAACGCTAAGCATCAAGAGAGGTACCCCACCTTAGTAGATGTCCGGAGCACTCGCTTGCACCATTTTCTGAGCTTGTAAGTTTAGGAACATTGCTTGTAAAAGACTGTATAACCCCAAACTCATAAAAGAAATGGGAATAATGAATCAAGTTGAACTTTTGGAGGGCATGCCTGTAACGTGTCCACTAGAACCATTCAGGACACGTCTTAGCAGTCCATCGGAAAGGATGTCTAGAAAACTCCGTTCGGCACTCCCATGGAATGTTACGGGTTTTGCAATCTAGGTCTTCCCGAGTCTGCCACGTAGCGGAAGTATCCTGGCCGTTCCCACTTAGGATCGACCTGAATTTGGGTTTCCCTGTTTGGTCATTAGCTAGCAACAACTAGCGTCAGACCCGAGCGAACTACTTTACGCAGAAACGCCAGGTCCGAAGCGGATTCAAGCTGCACTTGGTTCAAGGAGAATGGGAAACGAGAGGGATGCAAGGCTCGACCTCTCTGCCACAAGGCATAGTCCCATTCCGTTCCCCTAAAACAGCGCGAATCGGGTAATAGTTAATTCTAAGTCATCGTTCTCATTACTTGTTTGGTGTTGACGATCCTCCTCTGTTCATTGAAGACTTTGAGAAAAGTTTCCGGCTAACCGGGACCACCCTTCCATAGGACAGACCCATGGTCCATCCTCCGCACTTTCCTCGGTTTGTTTTAGTTATGTAATTACCTACCACATTAGTTTGACATATACAAACAGCTTCCTTGATTAGCCCTCTTAGGCACTGGTTCCTTCACGTAATCTTATCACAGGACATAAAGAAAACAATGTCAAACAACTCCTTTATTATCATTATATCCTTTTATCTTTGAAATACAAGGAGTTCCGCCCGTAGGCTTTTCATAATCCGCCCGAAGGCTATCCAGTAATCCTTCCTGTGATTACTATCCCAAGTTTCCGCCCGTAGACTAGTATGCGGGCCTCGAGATCCAATCCTGAGTCATGTTAGTCTCTTGTGCAGGGCCCAGAAGGCGAGGGATTTACAGCCAGAGCCCCCTGGCACCCAAGCGTCCTCCTGCTCCAAGCAGAACTCAACGGAGAGACCTCTCACGGCGGGTTCGGTCCACGTTCCCGGCGCGGTTCACAACCCTCTTGGTTAGGGTCAGGCAGGCAGTTGGGGGTAACTGAAGCTGCCTCCCAGGCACCAACCTGAAGCTTTAGATATATTTTCATCCTTTAGTTCATTGAGCAAACAATGCAAACAGTCCTTTCTAAACTGTTACAAGCACAATCAATTTCAATGGTCATTTAGCTGGCAACTGTTAAGGAGTGACTTCTTTTCTCCGAATGCAACCCGCATTCGATCCGGAATCAATTGCAACTTGGCAAGATTCCTACCATTCTTGGGTTAGGGTCATACCCTACCAATACTTTAGGTTTTGTTGTGGTAGGTTCCAGCAACCATGTCGCTTTGGTTTATAGTCTGGTCATTTGCTTCAAGGCAAGTACTTAACTTTCCTTTTCCTTGGCAAATTATTCCAAAAGTGAGTAACAGGATGATTAGACATCCTCCAAATCATTCCTAATTAGGTTGGTCCATGGTTCTAGGAATATGCAACTCTGTCGGAGTTTCGTCATGATCCTTAGGATAAAACCTTAGATCATTTCATACATGAACATCCAATTGCTTCGACAATTTGTGAACGTATGTAGGATCTTTAGAATCACGGTTTTTACCTAAAGCTTGGTCGAATTATTATTTCACTAAACCCTAGTTATCTCTTAGGATTCCTATCATATTGACTCAGTCATGTTTATACGAATCCTTGATGTTTATATTACCTAGTCAATTCAATTATGCTTGTTTTGCGACAAGAATTATCCTTCTAGGGTGATAAACCAAATCTAACGGGATCCAATTCGCGTAAACATGCGATTGATTGCCGTTTCCTTGGTGAGGTAAAATTACTTGCTAATCTGTACGCTAACTTTCCTAATTAATCAAGCCTATACTTTGTAGTCTATGCTCTCGAAACTTATGCATTGGTGAATCATACAATCTTTCCTTGGTGCACGATAATTTGGTTACTAGCTTTTCCTAGGACCTCCTACTAGGTCTTACATCAATAGTCGTACCTACAACCTTGTTGTTTATTCTTTTTCATCCTATGCTTTTACACCTAATTACTGCTCTTAATGATTGACCTTTTTCTCATGACGACTACGCAATTTCTAACATTCTCCTAGCCATGAAGTCGTTGGTGAAACACAAGCGAAACTAGTGTTATTCTATTCCATCTTATAACTATTTTGCAAGTCATACGTTCACTTTAGTACCCTATTAATTCTTTCCGAATGAAACCTTATGGCGCTTAACCTTTTCCTATGAAATCATTACGAGAGGTATGTTACCTAATGTGCAGTATACGCTTAATCTACCATATCTAGGATGACAAATAATGCACATATAAATTCCGTTTCCTTGATTAGGATTAGATTCCTTACCTTGATAAGGTACCAACTACATGCATCTAACCCTCTAATCGTTCAATCTTTCATAAAGTTCAAAAGATGCATTTCTTTCAATTTCCATATGCAAATTAAACGTAAAAGTGCAATTTCCTTTCTAAGCGCGCCTAATCATTTCCTTATGCGGAATTAACACGGAAGAACCTGGACTTGTGGAGTCGGGGTGATGTCCACTTGCACATTCGGAGTCGAGCCTCCCGCGGTCGCCTCTTGGGATCTTTTTGGAGCCATTGCACACGTAGGTTAGGTTTCTGAACTCGCTTTCGTCGCCTATGGATTGTTCTGCTTTGACACGCAACCTTCCGGCCTTTGCTTTCCTCGTAGGCGGAAGATCCTTTTACGGTAGGTCGCTTGCGGAGAAGGGCCTTAAAGGACTTCACGGGACCCTTTTCGTCGGTCTAGTGGGATCCTTATAGACCCTCTTCAATTCCCGAAAAAAAAGGTGTTAATGGTCCTTCTTCGAAATTGTGGTGGGAAAGTGCCTTTGGAAATGGGTGGAAAAGGGTGGAAAAGGGGTCGTGGGAAGGGGGTTTAGTGAGGCCCCCTATGGAAGCTTCTAAGGAAGCTTCCAAAGAAGCTTCTGAGAGCACGTGGGGGCGATCAGTGTGGCGGACGGAATGGTGGCAGCTGCAGGAGACCGGCGGCCAGGGTGACAGCAGAGACGGACTGGGCGGAGCTGGTGGCAGCACGGCGGGCTGGCGGCGGAGCTGGAGGCAGCACGGCGGGCTGGCGGCGATCAGCACGGCGGTGGCCTCCACGAGCTTCCTCCCTCTCTCACAGAACCTCCCCTTCTCTCCTCTTTCTTCAGCACACCCCCTTGATGGGGGTGTTTTTATAGCCTTGGGGGTGGGGAAGGGGGTCTCCACCCATGTGGGGAATTCCCCCATGCAAACCCCCACTTTGCCATCCTCCCCCCACACACTCCCTTTCCTCCAGCCATGCATCGGCTGGGGGAAGGGATAAACATAAAAAAAAAAATTGCATTTATTTAATTAAATTGCCCCTCCCAAGAGGGTGTTTCCGTGTGGCTTGCGGTTTTGAACACCCGGTTCGATTTACCATTCGCAGAGGACCCTATTTCCCGCGTGCGGCTCACACATTACGCGGCCAATAATTTAAATGCGAGAGATACCCTTTGCACAGGGTTTGCACGGCGTGCGGGAAGTAATATTTACGGTACGGTACATGGAAATATTACATTCTCTCCCCCTTAGAAGAATCGAGATGTCCTCATCTCGAGATAAACTGGGGATATTGAAGATTGAGAGAGCTTTCATCCATCCAGGTAGCATCCTCTTCGGGGTAATCTTTCCACTGGACGAGGCATTCTCTCAAGGTTCTAGATCTCAACTGTCTCTCCCTGACATCTAAAATCTTTTCCGGCCTTAGTTCAAGGATTCCTTGACTAGGCATTACAACTTGTTGGTCATTGAGTACATGATTAGGGTTAGGTACATACTTCATTCTTCAATAGACTGTTATGGAATACATTATGAACCTTTAGGTTTTCAGGGAATTGCAGTCTATAAACATTAGGTCTTAAGCACTTGAGGATCTTGTATGGTCCACAATACCTTGGACTTAGCTTCCTGCAATCTCCTAAGGATAGAGAACTCTTCTTTGGGCATACATGAATGAAGACCATGTCTCCTTCCTCAAATATTCTATCTTGACACTTCAATTTCGTGTATGCCTTCTATCTATCCTTCGCAGCTTTGATGTCCCGATAGAGTGAAATCATAAGCTTCGCACAATATCTTAAATAGCTGACTTGCTCGTATACATACCCTTGTTCTATAGTAAATAAGTTCATTGTCAACAGAAAATTCATGATACTTGACCTGTAACTTCAAATTCTAATCCTTGGTAGAGACTTCCCTTAGCATCCTTTGATAGGCTAGATCATGGCATCCTTCCTCTCTAGCTAGCTCAAGTATTAGATCGTTTGGCATGGACACCTCTGTAGCTAGAGATCTAGCTATTGATAGAGTTTGCAAGATTAATGAATTTAAGGAATGCCTTGCGATTGAGTGCATCAACAACTACATTCTCCTTTCCAGGTCAATACTTGATCTTAAAAAATCATATTCCTCCAATACTTCAATCCATTTACGTTGCCTCATGTTGAGCTCGTTCTGGGTAAAAATCCATTTGAGGCTCTTATGATCGGTTACTAGAGTGAACTTATTTCCCAACAGATAGTGTCTCCAAAGCTTTAGAGCATGTATGATAGCTAATAACTCCAGATCATGAGTGGCATAATTCCTTTCGTGACTCTTCAATTTCCTTGAAGAATACGCTACTGGATGACCTTCTTGTATAAGAACACATCCCACGACAAGAATGCTAGCATCAGTTACTACCTCGAACTCCTTACTGGGATCAGGAAGTCTCAGAATAGGTGCTGATACCAAACATTGCTTCAATTGGTCGAAACTATTTTGCTCGGGAGCTGACCATGTAATAGAAGTCTGCTTCTTTAGTAAGTCAGTAAGAGGTGCTGCAATCGAAGCATAGTTTTTGATAAAGATCCTATACCATCCTGTCAAGCCAAGAAAACTACGTATCTCTTTGACAGATACTGGTATTGGCCATTCAAGCACATCTCTGACTTTGGCTAGATCCACTGATATTCCTTCTGGCGATACTATGAATCCTAGATATTCAATCTGACGTTTGAAGAATGCACACTTCTTCATTTTTGCATACAGCTTATGAGACCTCATTGTCTCCAACACAATCCGTAGTTGGGGTTCATGATCTTCTTCCTGTTTAGAATAGACTAAAATGTCATCGAAGAAGACAAGCACGAAGTCATCAAGATATGGCCTAAAAATATCTTGCATTAACCTATTGAAGGTGGCAGGTGCATTTGTAAGGCCGAATGACATAACCAAGAATTCAAAGTGCCCATATCTTGTATTGAAGGCCGTTTTTGGAATATCCTCATCCTTGATCCTGATTTGATAGTAGCCTGACCTGAGATCAATCTTGGAGAAGATCTTTGCACCTTGAAGGCGATCAAGAAGCTCATCTATTCTAGGAATAGGGTACTTGTTCTTGTCTGTTGATTAATTCAACCTACGGTAATCAATACATAGTCGAAGTGTCCCATCTTTCTTTTTCTGGAATAATACTGGAGCTCTCCATGGGGAACTGCTAGGTCTGATGTAGCCTTGGTCTAACAGTTGCTTGAGTTGCTCCTTCAACTCAATAGCCTCTGGAATGGACATTCTATAAGGTCTCTTTGCAATTGGCGCAGTCCGGGTATTATCCCTATTTCATGATCAACTTCTCTTTGAAGTGGGCGTTTTGTTAACTCTTCAGAACTACGTCCTCGTATTCTTTTAGCCAAGACCAAATTACCTTTATCAATATTCATGTCAAGACAATCGTTGATTAAAAAGTTTTATTCCATTCATATCAGCATAGCCCTTTCGTGGTACAATTATTCCTTGGGCCGATGAACAAGTTAATACATTAATTCGAGGGGAATAAGATATTATTACATTCAGCTACAGGAACTGAGTAATAGTACGGATTAGGGTCATCGATTTTCAGGAATCGATAGTTCATTGGAAGATTAGGGTATCTCTTCCTTCGATATTCATTCTTCTCACGACGCCCCAAAACCTTGATTCGGTCGGCATGGATTCTTTGAATCACTTCCCCGTACACATACTTATTCTGGTTAACCCTTCGACCTCCAACCTGTAGGGTCGCGTTTGCATGAGCCTCAATAAAGACGAACAGCTTTACGATCTTCAAATCCTCCATCCACTTGATTCTCTTCAAGTTAATTTGAAGGTACGCAGGTTGATAGGCAGTTATGTAATAGATCCCTGTAACACCCATCCATCTCCATTCCACGTACACAGGTGATGGATTGTAAATGCGGTCTAGGATGTTCATCATCTCAACCCTTTGTCGATAATTTGTGGAATGCATCGCGGTCATAAACATGACTCGAAACACTAAGAACCTATTCCATGCTTCATAATTCTGCAAGACAGTATTCAAAGTAAGGAAATGTTTGGGACACAACATTTGCTTTACTTCTTTAAAATTTCCTAAAAACAAATCCTTTGTTGGTTCGCTCTGATACCAACTGTAACGTGTCCACTAGAACCATTCAGGACACGTCTTAGCAGTCCATCGGAAAGGATGTCTAGAAAACTCCGCCCGGCACTCCCATGGAATGTTACGGGTTTTGCAATCTAGGTCTTCCCGAGTCTGCCACGTAGCGGAAGTATCCTGGCCGTTCCCACTTAGGATCGACCTGAATTTGGGTTTCCCTGTTTGGTCATTAGCTAGCAACAACTAGCGTCAGACCCGAGCGAACTACTTTACGCAGAAACGCCAGGTCCGAAGCGGATTCAAGCTGCACTTGGTTCAAGGAGAATGGGAAACGAGAGGGATGCAAGGCTCGACCTCTCTGCCACAAGGCATAGTCCCATTCCGTTCCCCTAAAACAGCGCGAATCGGGTAATAGTTAATTCTAAGTCATCGTTCTCATTACTTGTTTGGTGTTGACGATCCTCCTCTGTTCATTGAAGACTTTGAGAAAAGTTCCCGGCTAACCGGGACCACCCTTCCATAGGACAGACCCATGGTCCATCCTCCGCACTTTCCTCGGTTTGTTTTAGTTATGTAATTACCTACCACATTAGTTTGACATATACAAACAGCTTCCTTGATTAGCCCTGTTAGGCACTGGTTCCTTCACGTAATCTTATCACAGGACATAAAGAAAACAATGTCAAACAACTCCTTTATTATCATTATATCCTTTTATCTTTGAAATACAAGGAGTTCCGCCCGTAGGCTTTTCATAATCCGCCCGAAGGCTATCCAGTAATCCTTCCTGTGATTACTATCCCAAGTTTCCGCCCGTAGACTAGTATGCGGGCCTCGAGATCCAATCCCGAGTCACGTTAGTCTCTTCTGTAGGGCCCGGAAGGCGAGGGATTTACAGCCAGAGCCCCCCCTGGCACCCAAGCGTCCTCCTGCTCCAAGCAGAACTCAACGGAGAGACCTCTCATGGCGGGTTCGGTCCACGTTCCCGGCGCGGTTCACAACCCCCTTGGTTAGGGTCAGGCAGGCAATCGGGGGTAACTGAAGCTGCCTCTCAGGCACCAACCTGAAGCTTTAGATATATTTTCATCCTTTAGTTCATTGAGCAAACAATGCAAACAGTCCTTTCTAAACTGTTACAAGCACAATCAATTTCAATGGTCATTTAGCTGGCAACTGTTAAGGAGTGACTTCTTTTCTCCGAATGCAACCCGCATTCGATCCGGAATCAATTGCAACTTGGCAAGATTCCTACCATTCTTGGGTTAGGGTCATACCCTACCAATACTTTAGGTTTTGTTGTGGTAGGTTCTAGCGACCATGTCGCTTTGGTTTATAGTCTGGTCATTTGCTTCAAGGCAAGTACTTAACTTTCCTTTTCCTTGGCAAATTATTCCAAAAGTGAGTAACAGGATGATTAGACATCCTCCAAATCATTCCTAATTAGGTTGGTCCATGGTTCTAGGAATATGCAACTCCGTCGGAGTTTCGTCATGATCCTTAGGATAAAACCTTAGATCATTTCATACATGAACATCCAATTGCTTCGACAATTTGTGAACGTGTGTAGGATCTTTAGAATCACGGTTTTTGCCTAAAGCTTGGTCGAATTATTATTTCACTAAACCCTAGTTATCTCTTAGGATTCCTATCATATTGACTCAGTCATGTTTATACGAATCCTTGATGTTTATATTACCTAGTCAATTCAATTATGCTTGTTCTGCGACAAGAATGATCCTTCTAGGGTGATAAACCAAATCTAACGGGATCCAATTCGCGTAAACATGCGATTGATTGCCGTTTCCTTGGTGAGGTAAAATTACTTGCTAATCTGTACGCTAACTTTCCTAATTAATCAAGCCTATACTTTGTAGTCTATGCTCTCGAAACTTATGCATTGGTGAATCATACAATCTTTCCTTGGTGCACGATAATTTGGTTACTAGCTTTTCCTAGGACCTCCTACTAGGTCTTACATCAATAGTCGTACCTACAACCTTGTTGTTTATTCTTTTTCATCCTATGCTTTTACACCTAATTACTGCTCTTAATGATTGACCTTTTTCTCATGACGACTACGCAATTTCTAACATTCTCCTAGCCACGAAGTCGTTGGTGAAACACAAGCGAAACTAGTGTTATTCTATTCCATCTTATAACTATTTTGCAAGTCATACGTTCACTTTAGTACCCTATTAATTCTTTCCGAATGAAACCTTATGGCGCTTAACCTTTTCCTATGAAATCATTACGAGAGGTATGTTACCTAATGTGCAGTATACGCTTAATCTACCATATCTAGGATGACAAATAATGCACATATAAATTCCGTTTCCTTGATTAGGATTAGATTCCTTACCTTGATAAGGTACCAACTACATGCATCTAACCCTCTAATCGTTCAATCTTTCATAAAGTTCAAAAGATGCATTTCTTTCAATTTCCATATGCAAATTAAACGTAAAAGTGCAATTTCCTTTCTAAGCGCGCCTAATCATTTCCTTATGCAGAATTAACACGGAAGAACCTGGACTTGTGGAGTCGGGGTGATGTCCACTTGCACATTCGGAGTCGAGCCTCCCGCGGTCGCCTCTTGGGATCTTTTTGGAGCCATTGCACACGTAGGTTAGGTTTCTGAACTCGCTTTCGTCGCCTACGGATTGTTCTGCTTTGACACGCAACCTTCCGGCCTTTGCTTTCCTCGTAGGCGGAAGATCCTTTTACGGTAGGTCGCTTGCGGAGAAGGGCCTTAAAGGACTTCGCGGGACCCTTTTCGTCGGTCTAGTGGGATCCTTATAGACCCTCTTCAATTCCCGAAAAAAAAGGTGTTAATGGTCCTTCTTCGAAATTGTGGTGGGAAAGTGCCTTTGGAAGTGGGTGGAAAAGGGTGGAAAAGGGGTCGTGGGAAGGGGGTTTAGTGAGGCCCCCTATGGAAGCTTCTAAGGAAGCTTCCAAAGAAGCTTCTGAGAGCACGTGGGGGCGATCAGTGTGGCGGACGGAATGGTGGCAGCTACAGGAGACCGGCGGCCAGGGTGACAGCAGAGACGGACTGGGCGGAGCTGGTGGCAGCACGGCGGGCTAGCGGCGGAGCTGGAGGCAGCACGGCGGGCTGGCGGCGATCAGCACGGGGGTGGCCTCCACGAGCTTCCTCCCTCTCTCACAGAACCTCCCCTTCTCTCCTCTTCCTTCAGCACACCCCCTTAATGGGGGTGTTTTTATAGCCTTGGGGGTGGGGAAGGGGGTCTCCACCCACGTGGGGAATTGCCCCATGCAAACCCCCACTTTGCCATCCTCCCCCCACACACTCCCTTTCCTCCAGCCATGCATCGGCTGGGGGAAGGGATAAACATTAAAAAAAAAATTGCATTTATTTAATTAAATTGCCCCTCCCAAGAGGGTGTTTCCATGTGGCTTGCGGTTTTGAACACCCGGTTCGATTTACCATTCGCAGAGGACCCTATTTCCCGCGTGCGGCTCACACATTACGTGGCCAATAATTTAAATGCGAGAGATACCCTTTGCACAGGGTTTGCACGGCGTGCGGGAAGTAATATTTACGGTACGGTACATGGAAATATTACAATTCCAAACCACCCCCAACTAGCCGCTAACCCTAGCCAAGGGGGTTCTAAATAGCCATGATAGGAACGTGGACCAAATCCACCATGAGAGGTCTCTTTGTGGGTTGGTTTGAACATAGGAGGACGCTTGGATGTCAAGGGGATCTGGCTATAAATTCCCTACCTTCGGGTCCTACTCAAATGATCTGTGTGACTCGAGATAGATTCTCGAGGGGTCTTGTTACTAGTACAAGGTGGAATCTTGGAGGAAATAAAGCACATCCTCTCGTATTGCCGATATTGTTCCTTTTGAACAAGACTTGTATCTCCGATAAAATACTAATATTAAGTTTACTTCCAAGGAACCTGTTTGAATTTGTTTTCGTGTTAGTACCATAAGATTAAGCGAATGAACCCTGTTCCCTAAAAGGCTTAATTAAGGAAGCTACTTTTACATGTCACACATAAATTCGTTAGGGCTAATTAGATAACTAAAGTACACCTATTGAGGGAAGTAAATTGGTGGAATTTCTAACGGGTCTATCCTACGGCAAGGTAGTCCCAGAGAACTAGGAGGCTTCTCACAAGATTTTACCATCATTCCACCACTGGGCAGCGTGGGTTAATACCCAAATTCATACCATTTTTTGGAAATCGGAATGGGAATTATGCCCTATGAGTAGAGAGGTGGAGCGATGCATCCCTCTCATTCCTACTTCTCCTTGAACCTAGTGGGGTATAGACTTGCTTCAAATTGGATAACTCCACATATAGTAGAGTGACTGGGAAACCTTGACCACCAGGGATTCAAGATTCAGGTCGATCCTAGTGGTTTGACAGGAACATTCCATTGCGAGGGGGACTTCGAAAACCCTAGACGACAAACTCCGTGACATTCCATGGGAGTGCCAGGTGACGATGCTTAGATTCATTTGGACTACCAAAAATGTGCTTGGACAACCAATAGAGTGGCACGTTACAATTGGTATCAAAGCCGATCCATGATTAATACAATTAGGAAAAAAGGTCGGGAAGAGTGTGGAAAATTTTTTTAAAAAAATGAAAATTCAAGTCACAAACTTCTAGGAAGTGACATCATTGTATTCCCCTGATTTCCCTTATTTTATTATTGAGGGAAGATTTGGGCCAAGATATGGCTAGAAAATTCATGTTACATGAATCTGGAATCCTAGCTCTCTCATTGATTAGGCCCATATTTGTTTATTCACTCCTTTAGGGGAAAAAAAGAGAGTCCATATTTCTCCTAATGCTCGAAATTATAAAAGTACATCTTCTTTTCCATATTGTAGTGATGAGGAGAACAATATCTCCTCTCTACTTATGCATGAAACTCCTCCCATGTGATAGGGCCAAATTGAGTCCTAGTTTGCATATATGACTTTCACCATATTTTTGCCATATTGTGTAGTTTTAGAGTTACAATCTTGGCTTTCAATTCTTCAGGAAATTTCTGCAGCATGAAGAAATCTTCAAGTCATGCTTCCAGATCTTCTCCTGTCTTCTTTTCACCACAAAGAATCACAATCTCACTCTTGCTCACAATCTCAATTGCAATAACAATCACATTCACAGTCTTAATCTTAGATTTTTATAAGAAGAATAGGATAAAGATGACTATTCGTTTAACTTTTCCCCCAAAACACTCTCGTGTATCCAAAATGGGCTTTTTAAAAAATGGTGCATTTTCTAAGAAAAGCATGTGGCAAAATTGATGCGGCCCTTCCAAATCATCACTTATATGCAACCTGCCAAAAATGAAATTAAGGCACAAAAAGCATGACATGTTTTTTCCCATAATTTTTTATTTTTCATTTTCCAAGGCTCGTATCTCCAAAACAATGAAGAATTGGACTAAGCCTGATGCCAGGAGGCATATTTCACGGTGGATTCCGTGCCACGGTGGATTCCGTGAGGTTTTACGGTGGATTCCGTAAATTTTGATGACCGAGGCTCATACAAAAAGTGGATTCTTTGTGCGATAAGTTGATGGGGACGCCTATCCTTTTCGGGCGTTTCATTAATTTAGTGTGTACATGGGTGATTCCATAGCGAGTGATTCCGCAAAATGCATATTAAATTAATAAACGTTTATGAGTTTAGAGTGCGCACTCATAATAAATTAAGGTTAGGATTTATTTCTAACCAATTAATTTATTTATGTAGCTGAAGACTGCTAGGTATTCACTTTTGTCGGTTTAATTGTATTATTTTACTAACGATTGTGAATGCTTCAGTTGATGTGTAGAGATAGCAGTAGTGACGGAGGAAAGCATTGGAGGATAACGACTATTTGATTTATCATTTATATTTTGATGGGCGCATACCTTAGACATGGCGCCTATATTTTGTCACGTTGGATATTTATTTATTATTTGTTTATGCGCATGGGCGCACGATTATGTTATTTGTACTTGGACATTGTATTGGTCATGCCAGACTCTTTGGGCACCGCCCACTAGCTTTATTTCTATTTGTGTTAAAGCAAACTCAAAAGCTAAAAGCTTGCTATTTTCTAATTTGGGCTATTATTTGAGCTTGAAGATGATTAATACATAAAATACATACTTTGTGGAGCGCTCACACAAGGGCATGGGGGGAGATTGCACCCAATTGGTCTCTTGTTCATGTCGTGCATGCTTTTTACCTTGAGTTTTGTGCAAAAAGTAGAGTTCTTTTGTTCTTGGGGACCTTCCGGCATTCACTATGCGAGCGTACAGCATTTGATCTACGCACCAGTGGTATTAGAGCGAAGCTGAGATCAAGAGCTTCCAATCGCTACCCATCTTGTGCGAAGGCGGAGCTCCTAGAACGATCGAGCTCTATGATCCATCTCGTCGCGAACGGTCGATACGGGTGGATTCCTGGTGATCAAAAACCTCTGTTTCCATCATCAGATCGCGAAGGACCGGCCTGCAGTAGCGGAGGACCACTCCTACATTCTCAGATACAAGTTGTGGAGTTGGAGAGATAAGTTTCAATTTCCATATCTTCAAAGCTTAAAACTAAAGCTTTATAAGCTTAAAGAAGCTTTAAGCTTCTAAATTTCAGCGCGACGTATTAGAGGAGGAGTCCGCAATTTGCGCCAGCTCAAAAAACAGCCCCCCCCTAAAAATTCGCCGTTTCTGATTCCTGTAAGCCACAAGCTTAATTACTTAAGCTCCAATCACATAAGTCCTATCAATTCTGCAAGTCACATAAAAGCTCTCAAGTACTGCAAGTTTTTCAAGTCTAAATCCTGCAAGTCAGATAAATCAACCAAGTTTTGCAAGTCTTGATACTCTGCAAGTCACATAAGTCTGCAACTCTACAAGTCAGACAAGTCACCTGAAGTGAAAATTGACTTCTGTTCAAAACTCATAGAAGGGTTGTTCCTGCGTAGAAACTCCGAACTGTAAAGTTGTTCATTGGAAGGTACTCTTCGCATACGCAGGTTTGCTGAACCATTTTCAGCACACGCAGAAGATTAAAACACAGATTTTTCAAAGATTACAAATCTTGCAATAGCCAAAGATGAAGATTATGAAAGCCACACACAAAAATATATAAGCCTTGTACACCCGAACTTGAGCTACGCTCATCCCACTAATTTGATTTTGAGAGTGTGAGGTCTTTTGAGTTTTGCAGGATGACAGAATTCCATATGGATGATTTAATGGCTGAAGGTGATCTACCTAAACCTACGATGGAGCAAAAGCTGGACTTAACTATGATGCAGTTGGATGAAGAATGACGAGCTAGGCAAGCATTACAAGTTCAATGGGCTAATTTACAAAGATCGACTATTGACAAAGAGGAACCTCAATCTGAAGACCTTATTCGACGTACCATCGACGCAACTCTCGAAGCTCAATTCATCCGCAAGGAAACAAAGATAAGTAAAAGAAATTTCAAATTCCGTACTTTCAATGGCACTCGAGAGGGAAAAATTGTTCTTGCATTCATTAGTCAGTTTGATGACTACTTTCATGAGGAAACATATGCAGAAAAAGATAAAATCAAGTGTGTCACTAACATTTAGTGGATAGAGCATCTCTTTGGTGGACCGTGGTTCGTAAAAGTATAGATTGTCCCACTACCTAGGAGAATTTCAAGAAGAAGTTTATGCATAATTTCCTTCCTCCACAATTCCATGAAAAAGTGTTGAGTGTTGAAATGACTTGTTTTTTGGCTGATTTTTGTTGTTTTTGAGAGCTGAATGGTTGATTTTATGAGATGATTGATTGGTTTGAAAGTATTTTGAGAGTGTTTTGGATGATATTTATTATGTTTTGGAAGTTCATGATGTTTATTAGTGGAGATGTGATGTTCTGATTGGTTCTGTATACCTTCTGTTGAGCTTCTGTTTTGTTCTGTTTTGTTCTGATTGTCTTCTGTAAGGAGGGATGGATTGATGATTGATGAAGATTGAGATCTTGTGAAATCTTATTGAATAGTTTTTGAGAGTTTGGAATGGTTTGAGTATGAGTTATGTGGTTTTGATGACCTTCTGTAACCTTCTGTAGGTGTTCTGTAGAGCTTTTGTCTGTGTATTGTCTCTATACTGTAATTGTTCTGGTACTGTACTGTGACTGTCCTGTATGCTTCTGTATGTGTTCTGTTGGATGAGATTATAGCTTGGGAAAGTTTTCTAGCCTTGGAAAGAGGTGAATACAAGTTCAAAAGAGCTAAAAGAAGTGAAAGAAGTAGCTGCTGAAGACTCAAGTAAAGACTGGAGTGAAGTGACAGTAGTGAGCTATGAAAGGACACTGTAGTGGCTATGGTGACTCTTCATATCAGACATACCTCTTGGGAGGGGTATCCACGACCTAAGAAGGATTATTGAAAGTGATTTTGAGAGATTGTAGTAAGGATATGATGTATTATTGATGGAGAGAGAGAGAGAGAGTCAGAGATAGCCAATTCTACTGAAACAAAATAATTGTATATGAGAGATTGAGAGAGAAGACTATGAAGATATTGAAGATGAATACTATGTGATGTATTTCCATTCAAAGATGGTGTATTCCTTTGATTTCTTTGTTATATTGATGGATTTTTGAAGATATTGAAGAATATGGTTGATTCTATCAAATCCGTGGGAGATCTACATGATGCTGCATGAAGATTTGTTGTGCCTGGTGTTCTTTTCTTCATTGTGATCATATGAAACCTAATAAACAAGCTTGTTGATATTACAAGATAGATTTTCTTGCAAGAGAATCCCCTTTTCCTTGGTGTTTCTCTTGGGGCTCCATGTTTTTGGTGCGCAGCCGGGGAAACTTGCCATCAACAAGCACCAGAAGAGGCTGAAAATGAAGAAAATGGCATTGCCAAGAAGAGAGGAATTCAATGGATGTTTGTAAAGTTCATTCTTCCACTGAAGAGTTGGATTTTCTCATAATCAAAGCCACTTTCCACAAGAAGTTCATCCCACAATGGTGGAAACACATCACCATCATGATGCATGCTCTATGTAGTGGACAGTTTCCTCTTCCTGATGAAGCAGCATAAACTTGCATCTTGGTGGCAAACTGTTTGGGAACAAACTGAAGAGCAGAAATAGAGAGAATGACCATACATGGAAGATTTGGCATTCATTGAGAAGTTTCCAGACATCATCAAGTGGGAGTTTGCTAAGAAGCTTCAGGAGTTTTGGTCTGTAGAGGTTCACAAAGACAAGAAGGAAAAGAGTTGGAATTTGTTCGTAGATGCTCAACAGCAAGATACATGGGATGCTTGGTGTTCTGATAAACTTCTGTTTGTCCAATTAGCAACCCACTGGAAGTTGGTAGACTGAGTGTTCTTCACAACATACACTGTTGAAACCATCAGAAGCTGGCATTACTATGATGATGGCACCACCACAATGCTTAGATGTATGCATTTTGACACCTTCAGAACCGAATACCTTCCTCTGTGCAGTGGCATGAAAGCAGAATTCAGAGATGTTGAAAAGGAAGAAGTAGAAGAAATGTTGGCAAGACAGTCCTCTAGAGACTGAAGCCTTCTGTTAACCCTTTGTGGAGCACTAACAACATAGTGGAGCCAACCCCCTGATGAATGACACAATAAAGAGGCAAGCGTTAGAACGAGTCCAGAGGTACGTGAGAAGAGAGAAAGAAAAAAACAAAGTTGAGAACAAGCTCGTAGTAGAAGCCGCCTTTGACGCCCTTGCGAAACTCTTTATAGAAGTCCCAATGGCACATCAAGCCCTTCCTCCTCCTGCTGGAGGTCCACTTCTAAGCTAGATCCGTCCTGGAAATATTGATGACAGGCCAACGAATGTAGTTCCATTGCCAGTTTTTAAGGGAGAGTACAATGAAGACCCCGATCTTCATGTAGCAGAGTTTATGGTAGCATGTGTGGCTAACAATGCTAGAACCGGTTCTATTGGTTAGCAATATTCCCCGCCACTTTCAAGGGTGCGGCGTTTCAATGGTATGAGAGACAAGCATTAGGAACTTTTGGCACATGGGACGACCTGAAGTTGGCCTTCCTCACTAAATTCAGGCATGAAGGTTTTGAAGAGTGGATGCGAGAGAAATTTATGAACCTAAGTCAGTCCTCTGGAGAAAGAGTAGAATCTTATGTCTCACGAATGGAATCCATCCTGAAGAGATGGACTAACCATAATCTATATGATGGCATTCAGAAGGGAACACAATATAAGAGAGTTTGGGAATCTCCCAATTCCCATTTTTTGAATACTAAAAAGGTGACACCTGGATAACATACCCATACATTTCTCAAAACCATATGATGTGACCTATCATTGGAAAGCGCTTGAAAAATGGAATCTATTGAGCTATAGAGCGCGCGATTTGGAGTTATAGTGTTCACATTATGACAAATCCAATGATTTGACCACGTGTCCCAAACTTATGGAAAATTTCCATATTCCCCAATATGGTGTTAGGGAGTGTTTCTCAAAGGATTACAACTAGAAGTCCGTAAGTTTGTGGAGCTGCAAAGGCCAGCCACACTGCAAGCTGCAACAGAAGGTGCAAGACTGTACGATGAAGTGGAAGCTAGATTGGCGATGAATCCAGGAAGAGGAGTCCTACCTCCTCTGATGCCAGGAGTGATGTGCCCACCAAATGTAGTCCCAGAGACTATTCCCTACCCCTACCGATAGATGCCCCCAGTATCACAGTACAGTGCACCAAATCCACAGTGGCCACAATCAATGCCTCAAATGATGGTTCAACCACAACACCAATGGTTCCAACCAATTTCCCCAATGCCAAATCAGCAGCAACAGTGGAACCCTACCAACTAGAGCCAACAACCAACAGTTCAAATAGGAGCTCTGAATCAGAATCAGAACAGAGACCCCTCCGCACCAGCCCAATCTGTTTATGCAGTGATTACAGAGACTCCTCAAAAACCTATAGCCAGTACCTCAGGAGGAGAAATCTTGAAGGATTACTTATCCAACTCAGTTGCAAATATCAAAAAGGAGTTGATGGATGTGATTACAGAGCAGCTGCACACGCTAAAAGTGAATACCGCCAGCATATCCAATGTGGCAGGTGCAAGAAGAGATGTGATGCGGTCAAATACTTGCTGTGGTAAGTGTCATCAAGCAGGCCATTTAGCCACTGAATGTACACGAAAACCAACCATTCCTGGATCTTTCTGTTCCTACTATTTGTGGAATAACCATATAGAGGATATTTGCTCTCTGAAGGAGATGCACGATAGGAGAAGGAAGGAAGAAGACGCAAGATTCAACTTGCTGGAATCCAAAATGACAATAGGAGATATTGGACCCAAGCCTAGAGAGTTTGGTCCTAATTCGGTCCAAGAAGATTTCCATCCCAAAGTTAGAGAGGAAGACAATCTGGCGGTGGTCAGAGATCAGAAGTGGAGTGTTATAGATGTGGAGAAAAGGGACACATTTCACCAAATTGTCCAAATCCCAGAAGGTCAGTGGATTACAAGCCCTTATGCACTCGATGCAAAGGAGAAGGCCACACTACAAAAGACTGTCCAAGCCCAGCCCCAGTGAAAAATGGTGCTACTGATAGTTCGGCCAAGGCCCAAGAGCCTACTTCCAATTTAGTGGAATTGGAAGTTGCTGCCATCACACGTGCAAAGAAGAAGGAACCACCTATCCAGAAAGAAAATAATCCTCTTGCCAGAATAGTGAAGTTTAATCTTCCACCAGAAGAACATAACAGAACAGAGCCTGACAGTGCCGTACAGAGAACCACGGTGCCACAGAGAGTTACAGAGATAGTTCCAGAGACAGAACCAGAGGTCCAGGAGATGGAAGAGGAGGAAGTGCCACAAGTGGAAGAAGAAGTTCCCATGATGCCTCTGTTGGAAGAAAGAGGGAAATTTAAAATGGGTGTTGCCCCATTCCCTAACCGGTTAGAGAAGCTAGTGGATCCTATTAGGGAATACGATCTGGTCAGAGATCTAGATACCTTTAAACCAAACCTCACATTCTGACAATTATTGATGTTGTCTCCCAGTTGGTTGTTGAAATAGATTCAAAAGTATACTGACAAGAAGACGTGGATTAAGGATTGCTCCCTCAACAGCAACAAAGTCCAACAAAGCTCCAGAGCCTCTAAAAGAAGTGGACGTGGCTAACGCCTTCCTTGATCTGGGTACCCCAGAGACTGGCATGTGGATAGAAGGCTGCTTCATTGCAAATGCACTGATTGATGGTGGGTCATCAATGAACATTATGATGGATGTGACAATGAAGGATCTAGGCCTACAAGGTGTGCAACCAACCCAATGGCTCATCAGACTGGCGGATCAGAGTAGAATCAAGCCTTTGGGCATTCTCCCATATGTGAAGACTACAGTGGCTGGAAAAGATTATTGGCTAACCTATCTGGTGGTGAAGCCAAACTCTTATGGTACATCCTACCCTCTGTTACTGGGCAGACCATGGCTTTTTGAAGCTAGAGCAAGGACGGATTGGTTCAAAGGAACCTTGACCTTAGGTAGAGGACCCAATAAAGTGGTGTTGAAGCTATATGGTTCTCAAAAAGGACATGGATCCACCTCCTTGGAGTTATCTTCTGAATCCCCCAATGAGGCTATAGATGGAACATCAGCAGATGAAGATGCTGTCAAACAGATTTTTCCCAAGAAAACAGTGGCACGTTCCTTAAGAGTGGATACTATAAGCCAACTCCCAAAAGATGCAAAGTCCCTGTCAATGGGTGAATACTTCCTGCCTGAACCAGGAACAATTTTCGAAATCACTTCTGACACTAAGATAGAAGCATGGATGTACTGCTCTTCCTATTACATGGCCATAGCAGAGCCAGAGACAGAGACAGAAGATGAAACACAGAACCTGTTCTTCTCTTACAGAGCTCCTACACAGACAGAGCCAAAGCCAGAGCCAGAGACAAAGACAGAGCCAGAGACAAAGACAGGGACAGAGACAGAAGAGGATGGAGATGATATGGAAGAAGAAGGTTATGAAAGCGAGATGGAAGAGTCTATCCCACCTGAAGAGGATATATATGAAGAAGAAGTTCCAGAAGCATCAGAAGCAGATGAGCTCATGCTGTGGGACAGAATGGTGATGGTACCATTTGGTCTGATAAATGGATCTTCTCATATGCAAAATCTTTATAAGAAATGGTTGAAGAAGAACAAGCCGTCTTTCAGCAGTGGCTTATGCCGTCCTAACCCATCCTTGCCAAAGAATGATGATGATGATGCACCGTGCCAACAAGCATCCATCTCACGATTCCAACAGGTAGCAGAGGGTCCCTGTTATGTGACGTTCCTGGACTTGTCATCAGAAGATGAGTCTTCAAGCCAAGAGGTAACTAATTTTGAAACCAAACCTGAAACAGCTCTAATCCAATTCCAACATCTCAAGGAGCAACCTAAGTCTCTACCAAGAGAAGAAGTTGGTTCTAGTGGGACATATGAAGAGGACACCACTCCCTTGAAGGAGTCGGATCTGTATCTAGAAGCGGTCCATGGGACCTTCATCCGTGAAGTAGAAGGTGAAAGGCAGTTAACCTTTGTGGATGCAGATGGAACTGCACACCATTTCAAGGTGGGTAGCAGCCTACTAGAAGAGGAGTTGTCAACCTTGTACAACTTTTTGAAAGAGAATTTGGACGTGTTTGCATGGTCTTACAAAGACCTAAAGGGGATTGATCCCACAATATGTCAGCATCATATATTGACTTGGAGCCTGATGCCAAGCCAGTACGACAACGACAGAGGCGAATGAACCCGAATTATTCCACATTGGTGAAAGCAGAGCTGCTGAAGCTTCTGGAAGCCGAGTTCATCTATCCAGTGGCAAACAGTGAATGGGTTTCACCCATGGTGGTTGTACCCAAGAAGAATGGCAAATTGCGAATATGTGTGGATTTTCGCAAGTTTAATTCCAAGACCAAGAAGGATCACTTTCCGATTCCTTTCACAGACCAACTATTGGACACAGTGGTAGAACATGAGCTTTATTCCCTTCTGGATGGATTTAGTGGGTACAACCAAGTCCAAATTGCAGAAGAAGACCAATCCAAAACAACCTTCACCACAGAATGGGGGACCTACGCTTATCGAGTGATGCCCTTTGGGCTCTGCAATGCCCCTACTACCTTCCAGTGAGTCATGATGGCCGCATTCCAAAATCATCTGCATGACTTTATTGAGGTATATTTGGATGACTTTTGTGTCTATAGTTTGATCCGTGAACATTGGGGACATTTGGAACAATGCTTTGACCGATGCCGGGAGCATGGGATTTCCCTCAACCCCGACAAATGCATCTTTGGGGTCTCTTCTAGAGTTCTGTTGGGCCACATTGTCTCAGCACAAGGGATATCAACAGACCCTGTAAAGATCAAAAAGATCGTAGCTCTGACAGCACCCACCAACCTCAAACAGTTGAGGGGATTCCTAGGCCATGTGGGTTACTACAGAAGGTTCATAGCCCATTTTGCAACAAAGGCAACCTCCTTGCATAAGCTTGTTCAGCAAGAGAATCCCCTTTTCCTTGCAAGAGAATCCCCTTTTCCTTGGTGTTCCTCTTGGGGCTCCAAAAATCCATAAAGCAATGGGACCTTCTTCAGCAACGAGATCGTGAGCCTATTCCTCAGTACACCGAACGCTTCTGGAATGCATTACTCCAGTTACGCATGCTTGAAGACGTACCTGAAGTGGCACACAAGCGCAAGTATATGTCTGGACTACTTGGGCATTACTACGCTGAAGTTAATATGTTCAAGTTTGCAATTCTTGAAGATGCAATTTCATTAGCTCATGACACTGAAGACAAGCTGCGAGGAAGAGACAAGCATCCACAGCAATTCCAAGCCAATGGTAACTATGGATCTAAGCAATTCAACTCAAATTTTAGAAGATTTAATCAAGGTCATTTTCCTTCATCATCTTTTCGTAAAACTTGGGCAAAACCACCTGCTTTACAATCCAATACCAATCAAAACCCCAAGCCTATTCCACTGTCAAATCCTAATATCCCTAGACTTCCTGCCATTGCAAACAATGTAACCAAAGCCAAGCCTATAGTGTGTTATAAATGCCACCAACGTGGACATCTAGCAGCAAATTGCCACTCGAAGAAGCCACCTGTCCATATCAACTACCTTGGAGCAATGGAAGATGACGAACATGAAGAAATGCCTGATTTCACGAAAGATGAGGACGACATTACTACTGCTTTGGATACTTTACCAGGTATGCCAACTCCACATTCTTTATTGACAATGAAATGTTTAGTGCATGGAAAGGAAAAGATTATTTTGCATGATGATGGTAGTATTCATGATTTTATTTCTGCAAAACTAGTAAAGGAATTGAAGTTACAGACTGTACCTATGCATTATCGCATCAAAGAAGCATTCTTAGGCACTAGGTATAATGGTACACAAGAAGTGCATGATTTAGAAATTCAAATTGGTGAATACATTGAAAGAAGAAATTTTCTAGTTGTACCATTATAGTCCAGTGATATTATTTTAGATATGTCTTAGCCTCATCAGCATAACCCTGATATAGATTATTCCACACATTCAATTAATATTCAATTTCAAGGAAAACATATTACATTGTATGGTATGCATGCATCTAATGCTTTTCCACTGCTTTCGCATACTCAAGCTAAACGTGCATTACGCAAAAGTAGTAAATCTTATCTCATTTGGGTGAATGAACTGCAAGTTAAAGAAAATCATATGCACCCTAGGCATAAAGAATTTCTTGCACACTTCAAAGACTGTTTTGCAGAAGATCTACCACCTGGCTTACCTCTTTCACGTCCAGAAGACCATAAAATAGATTTGATTTCTGGTACGCAACCACCTTGTAAAGCACCATATAGGCATAACCAGATAGAGCAAAAAGAAATTCAAAATCAAGTTGAGGAATTACTAAATAGAGGATTGATTAGACCTAGTAGTTCTCCATTTGGTGCACCTGTTCTGTTAGTAAAGAAGAAAAATAATACCTATCGTATATGCATTAACTATTGAGCTTTAAATAAGATCACAGTAAAGAATAGGTATCCAATTCCTAGAGTCGATGACCTTATGGATAAACTTCAAGGTTCTGCCATATTTAGTAAAATAGACCTTAAATCTGGTTATCATCAGGTGAGACTAGATAAGTCTGACATATTCAAGACTGCATTTAGGACACAATTTGGTCATTATGAATTTTTAGTGATGCCTTTCGGATTGACTAATGCACCTGCTACATTTAGTAGAATGATGAACCGTATATTTTTGAAATATCAGCATTGTGTTATTGTCTTCTTTGATGATATTCTGGTATTTAGTCAAAATGAGAAAGAACATTATGAGCATTTATCCTTGGTTTTCTAGTTATTAAAAGATAATCAACTGTATGCAAATCCGGAAAAGAGTGAGTTCTTTAAAATAGAAATTGAATATTTAGGTCATATAGTATCATCAGATGGAATTAGGGTTGACTCTAAGAAAATAGAAGCAATATTGAACTGGCCTATACCTAAA
Organism: Lygodium microphyllum; assembly: GCF_053477565.2. Taxonomy (NCBI): domain Eukaryota; kingdom Viridiplantae; phylum Streptophyta; class Polypodiopsida; order Schizaeales; family Lygodiaceae; genus Lygodium; species Lygodium microphyllum. The sequence continues at coordinate 164,431,779 of NC_141143.1, forward strand.
AATGTGCATGAGTTACGATCATTCCTAGGTCTTGCTAGTTTCTACAGGAAGTTTGTGCGTAATTTTTCATTACTTGCTTTACCATTGACCAAACTTTTGAAGAAAGGTATTGTTTATCATTGGTCCGATAATCAACAGAAATCCTTTGACTTATTGAAACATGCATTAACCCATGCTCCTGTTTTACAACTGCCTGATTTTAATAGACCATTCTTTTTAGTAGTGACTGATGCTAGCGGATCTGGAATAGGAGCCGTACTTATACAGGACAATCATCCCATAGCCTATTCTAGTTGTAAACTGAAACCCTCAGAACTTAAACATTCCACATATGACAAAGAATTATTAGCTGTAGTACAAGCTTTAAGACAATGGAAACACTACTTAATGGGCTCTGAATTTATGATTAAGACTGATCAACAAAGTATTAGACATTTACTTAGCCAACCCCAAATATCTGACCGACATATCAAATGGGCAGCATTTATTCAGAGTTTTCATCCTATCATTCAATATCAACCCGGTAAAGAAAATGTAGTGGCCGATGCATTAAGTAGAAGACATGCCATTCATAATATTTGTGTTATATCATTTGATTCTTTAAATCCTATGAAAGATACTTACCATCAGCACATTACTTTTCATGCTGATTGGAATAAATTAGTTTAAAATAACTGGATTCCTATTGATTCACTATCTTATAATGATGGATTCATGTTTTATGAAAATAGATTATGTGTTACAATTCCATTTAGATCTTTTGTTTTGAATGAGATTCATTGTCCTCCATATCAAGGTCATAGAGGTATCATATCTACTTTACGTACATTAACTGAAGATTTTTATTGGCCGCATATGGACACTGATGTATCTAACTTTGTTTCTGAATGTTTGATTTGTCAAAGAGTTAAGAGACATCATGGTAAATAGTATAGATTACTTATGCCTTTATTTATTCCATCCACACCATGGGAACAAATTTCTATAGATTTTATTATTGATTTACCTAATACTAAACCTAACCATGATATGATTTGGACAGTAGTAGATAGGTTTAGTAAACAAGCATATTTCATTCCATGTAAGAAAACTTTAACAGCATCACAAGCAGCACAATTGTTTTTGAAAACTATTTTCACTAACCATGGATTACCAAAAGTTATTATTTCTGATCGTGATTCTCGATTTTGTAAAAACTTTTGGATTACTTTGTTTGCTAACTTAGGCACAAAAATTGATTTCTCATCCGCATTTCATCCTGAAACTAATGGACAAACAGAAGCAATTAACAGTACTATACTAGATCTTTTACGTGCTTACACTATTTCTAAACCACAGATATGGGACACACATTTGCATTTATTACAGTTTGCATATAACAATACATCACACACATCTACAAATAAAGCACCATTTGAAGTGATTTCTGATTATAGATTGTCTACACCAATTGCATCTTTGTCAAATAGAATTCAGAGTGCTGATGATATTGCTAGTATGCACAATACTATTTTTGATGAAGTTAAAGACATGATTTCCAAAGCCCAGCAATCATATACCAAGCAAGCCAATAAGAAAAGACAAGCAATGAATTTCAAAGTTGATGACTATGTTTGGTTGAGAATAGAAAAACGTAGATTACAAAGTGTAGATAGACACCCAGTTGTGAAATTAGCACCTAGATTCTATGGACCATTTAAGATCATTCACAAAATTAATGACAAAAGTTAGAATTACCACCTCACTGGAAAATTCACAACACATTTCATATTAGTTTATTAAGACCCTTTAGAGGCCAATTACCTGTACACCCTGTTTACGAAAACCCACCTTTGTTAGAGGAAGAGACTGAAATACTTGAATCTGAAGCTATCATAGATACTGACTTTATGATCACTAGCACTGGCCGAAGATATTCTAGATATCTAGTCAAATTTAAGAACCATTCTCTAGAAGAAGCACAATGGATGCATGCTAGAGACTTAAATGCTTTCCCCACTCTGCTAGTTCCACATAGAGCTAATAGCAATTGAGGTCACTTGCTATCCCACCCCAGGGGTATGATGCCAGGAGGCATATTTCATGGTGGATTTCGTGCCACGGTGGATTCCGTGAGGTTTTACGGTGGATTCCGTAAACTTTGATGACCGGGGCTCATACACAAAGTGGATTCTTTGTGCGAGAAGTTTATGGGGACGCCTATCCTTTTCGGGCATTTCATTAATTTAGTGTGTACATGGGTGATTCCATAGCAGGTGATTCCGCAAAATGCATATTAAATTAATAAACATTTATGAGTTTATAGTGCACACTCGTAATAAATTAAGGTTAGGATTGATTTCTAACCAGTTGATTTATTTATGTAGCTGAAGACTGCTAGGTATTCACTTTTATCGGTTTAATTATATTATTTTACTAACCATTGTGAATGCTTCAGTTGATGTATAGAGATAGCAGCAGTGGCGGAGGAAAGCATTGGAGGATAGCGAGTATTTGATTTATCATTTATATTTTGATGGGTACATACCTTAGGCATGGCGCCTATATTTTGTCATGCCTATTTATTGAGGCATTGGATATTTATTTATTATTTGTTTATGCGCATGGGCGCACGATTATGTTATTTATACTTGGACATTGTATTGGGCATGTCAGACTCTTTGGGCACCGCCCACTAACTTTATTTCTATTTGTGCTAAAGTAAACTCAAAAGCTAAAAGCTTGCTATTTTGTAATTTGGGCTATTATTTGAGCTTGAAGATGATTAATACATTAAATACATGCTTTGTGGAGTGCTCACACAAGGGCATGGGGGGAGATTGCACCCAATTGGTCTCTTGTTCATGTCGTGCATGCTTTTTACCTTGAGTTTTGTGCAAAAAGTAGAGTTCCTTTGTTCTTGGGGACCTTCCAGCATTCACTACGCAAGCGTACAGCATTTGATCTACGCACCAGAGCCTATGAGATAATAAATATTCTCCTCAATCTCCTCTTCGAAATCTATGAGAGAAACTTTGACCAAATTCTGCTCCATTTGATCACAAATCAGCTTCTAAAACATGTCATGCCTAAAAATTTTCACAAAAAATTTGTCACTACAAAAAATTTTCAAAACACTTAAAACAACCTAAAAATAATTTCCAAACACTATCTACATATGTTTTAAAAAAATGTCAATGTGACAGGGCATATCACACTAGGTCTATCCATTCATAATATGTGTAATGTTTACATTTTGGAGGCCATCATCTTTTGATGGAGTACCTTAAGCTAACTAGGAGTACACCTAAACTTTGGAAGATTTGAAGATGAGGCAATTAATTTCCAATTGTTGAGGAAATCACCATTGTTCCAATCTTATATTCAAAACCCCTATGTGATAAATAGGTAGTTTCATTATAGTAGAGGAGATTCACTAGCACTTCATACACCTACCTATTATTGCTGAAGAGGGAAACCTAGTCCTTATGGAGTACTGATTGGTTCCCATGATGATATTAGGCAAAGGAGGTTTTGAAGGTGCCAACTTCATTTCAGCAAGGATTTGGGCCTTAGTTTGGCTTGATCCTAGATCCCTACTATTATCCATGTTTGCCATCCTATCTGACATGGATTGCATGTTTGATATATACATGTATTACAAAATGTTTAAATACAATCTAGAATTAGTAAATCACAACTACTCATAAAGTTGGTTGATAAGTAGTTTAAAACATTTATAAGTAGCCTATTTCTAATGCTTTTGGTGATCAAAAAGTAGAAATAGTAATATCTAGTAAATTTTTTGCAAAGTAATGAAGTCGTATTTTATTTAGTTATATTCTACCCTTTGAGAATTTTTGAATGATATCTAAGATAATATGTATTGCACAATTATAATAAAGAATAATTGGATATTATAGCTTTTTAAGTGACTAGCTTTTTGATAGGCGCACGTCTTAGGTGTGGCACTAATACTTATTTAGGCGTACTTATTTATTGAAGCACTCGACATATATTGTAATGTCTCCTTTCTCCCCCCCTAATTTTTTTAAAAAAAAATTGTCTCTCCGTCTCTCTCCCCCTGCCATGTGCATGGCAGGGGGAGAGAGAGAGAGAGAGGGGGGTGACGTGTGGGAGCTGGTGGGCATGCAGCCCCCATGTGGCAATGGACAGTTGCACCCCCCTTATAAAACCTCCCCCTCCTCCCTCGCACATAGGGCAGCGGCCCCCCCTCCAGTGTCCATAGGCCTCCCCTCCAGCAAAAGATGATGGCCCCCTCCCTAGCTCTCGATCTGCAGCGCCCCCCCTGAGGGCTCCGTCAGGGTGTTTTCCCTCTCCTCGTCGAATGACAGCTATGCCCCTATGGACAATCTGAAGGGAGAAGAGAGAGAAGAGAGAAGAGAGAAGGAGAAGAAGAGGGAAGAGAGAGAAGAGGGAGAGAAGAAGAGAAGGAGAAGAAGAAGGGGTAAGGAGAGAGAGAGGAGAGAAGGAGAAGAAGAAGGAGAAGAAGAGGGAGAGAAGAAGAGAAGGAGAAGAAGAAGGGGTAAGAAGAGAGAGAATATCAGAGAAGGAGAAGAAGAAGGAGAAGAAGAAGGAGAAAAAGAGGGAAGAGAGAGAAGAGGGAGAGAAGAGAGAGAAGAGAGAAGGAGAAGAAGAGAGAGAAGAGGGAGAGAAGAGAGAGAAGAGAGAAGGAGAAGAAGAGGGAGAGAAGAGAGAGAAGAGAGAAGAGAGAAGGAGAAGAAGAAGGAGAAGAAGAGAGAAGGAGAAGAAGAGGGAGAGAAGAGAGAGAAGAGAGAAGGAGAAGAAGAAGGAGAAGAAGAGGGAAAGAGAGAAGGAGAGAAGAAGTGAAGGAAGGAGAAGGAGAAGAAGAAGAGAAGAAGTAGAGGAAGGAGAGAGAGAGAGAGAGAGAGAGAGAGAGAGAGGGGGTGGAAGTTAGGGATTATCTCCAGCCAAGGCGATTTTCAAAGTCATGAACACTATCGGACTTTCATCTCCCTCATCGGTCTGGTGACCACTTGCGAGCCGCCCTTGAACAAAGCCACCACATCAAGGACCCAGGGTGAAGGATCGTGTATGCAAGATGGCTCCAAAGAGAAAGCTTACTAAGAGTACTAGCGCGAAAGCCGCGGTCGAAGATAGAAATGCCAGTGGAATCGCAACCAACTGTAACATCTTGTCACCCTCTCTCCACATCCACGTAACCCGTAAAACTCGAAAGGAACTTATGTCCTCCATTGTACGCATAATTTAATCTATAAGCATGATTCATCACATGAAATGAAAGGAATTTCTAATCTATTCCCGCATAGGATGCAAACTTATTAAGGCTTAGTACAAGACATATAATGGTTAGTTGAGGTTATGACATAGATTGTATCCTAAATAAGTTTATAATCAATATTGAAACTGGTCTCTTAAACATCTAAGTTGTCCTACACTATGATGTATCCATTTAGGAATCTAATACATACTTAAGAAATTTCCTACAACACAATAGTTGTTGTGATATATGTTTACCTTTGCCAACACCGCACAAGGTGGAGACACGTTTGCTGATGGTTCTCTCATTGGATTGCTCTATATCAGGGTACAAGGACTGTTGGGGTGTCTCTCCTACCTCCTCCTTAACTTCTTGACAAAACCAAAGTGGAGGGAGTCAGTGAGACCAATCAGATGGGAAGTCAGGAGCTCAATGTCATCTTCTTCTACATTATTCTCCTCTATATCTCTAACAGTCCACACACACTAAAATGGTATCCTCAAAAGATAGATACCCCAAACTTAAAGACACTTTACATACGGTTGTACTTTAGATACATACAACCATAGGATATGACATATTTATCAACACTCCCCCTCAAGCTCAGAATGAGCTTGCACACATAAGACTCCAAGTGCACTCCTAAAGTACTCAAACTTATCTTTACCTAATGCTTTGGTAAAGATATCAACAACTTGGTCATTTGTTTTCACATGGACCAAGTCAATCTCTCCATCAATGACTTTTTCTCTAATGAAATGATAGTACACTTCTATGTGTTTTGTTCTTGCATGGTAGACTAGGTTCTTTGCCAACATAATGCTACTAACGTTGTCACAATACATAATGAATCCACCATCAATCTCTATGCCCATGTCATATGAGATCAATCTCAGCCATGTCTGCTCACATGCTGCCAATGCAATGCCTCTATACTCTGCTTCAGTGCTTGATAAAGCAACTGTAGGTTGCTTCTTATTGCTCCAACTTACCATGGCTGATCCAAATGAGAATGCATAGCCATTAGTAGATCTTCTATCCATAGAGCTACCTGCTCAGTCTGCATCTGAGTATCCAAATAATGTAGGCTTGATTCCTTTTTCATAAAACAGCCCAAATCCAGCTGTCTTCTTCACATATCTAAGAACTCTTCTCACTACATCCAAATGTTATTTGCATGGTTTCTGCATAAACTGACTTATCAATCCAACAACGTAACTCAAGTTTGGTCTTGTAATGGTCAAGTAGATAAGACTACCAACCATCTTTCTAAGCATAGTAACATCCTCAACATAAGATCCATCATCCATCAACTTAGCATTTTGATCCAATGGTGTATCAACCGGTTTGCATCCTGTCATGCCATATTTTTCCAACATCTCCAATGCATATTGCCTTTGTATCAGCCTTATACCATGAGGTGTGTCAATAACCTCAATACCCAAGAGGTATCTCAACAAACCAAGGTCCTTTATATTAAACTCTTTATGTAACCCATTCTTGACTTCAGTAATCTCCTTCTCAAGTGTACCTGTAATAATGAGATCATCAACATAGATGACCACAAAAACCATACCATATTTTTTATGCCTCACATAAAGTGAATAGTCGGCTTTGCTCTACTGAAATCCCATACTGCATAAGAATTTGCTGATTCTATCACACCATACTCTTGGTGCTTGCTTTAGTCCATATAAAGCCTTCTTCAACCTGCATACATAATGTGGGTATTTTGGATCCACATGGCCCTCTGGTTGATCCATGTACACTTCCTCTTCTAAGTTGCCATTTAAAAATGCATTTTTCACATCCACTTGATAAAGCCTCCAACCATAGATAGAAGCCAAAGCAATTATCGATCTCACTGTCGTCATTTTAGCTACTGGACTGAATGTTTCTTCATAGTCCAAAACATAAGTTTGTGCATATCCTTTTGCAACTAGCCTTGCTTTATACCTTTCAAGAGAACCATCCAACTTACATTTGACCTTATAAACCCATTTACATCCAATGGACTTCTTGCCATAAGGTAGTTTCACCAAATCCCAAGTCTTGTTTTTCTTTAGTGCATCCATCTCTTCATCCATTGCTTGTCTACACTCTTTGCTCTCTTTTGCTTCTTCAAAGCAAGTAGGCTCCACATGTTGTACATAAGAAACCATGTATGCATAATGAATCTTCATGAACCCATTATAAGTCAATCTATCAACTGGATACCTTACCCTTTCTGACCTTCTCAATTGAGGTACACTACCGTGTGTCTCATCTGATCTAGTATGTGGTGGCACATACTTTCCTGCACTTCTAGTGCCAGGTGTTTTAACATGTGAAATGCCATACTCATCACCTATAGATTCATCTTCTGAACTTTTAGTCATTGGTCTCTTACCTTTTGCAACTTTTTCACTCCTTTGTGCATTTCTCAATCTACCACTCCATGGACTGTAGCTGCCACTGCTTTCCACATTCTCTTGAGGTCTTGAAGCATCTTCCACATGCTGATTTTCAGCCTTGTTGTTTGCTGAAATTTTCCTTCCATAGCCATCATCATCATTGCTTTCATAGGAATCAACATCCACTGCAATTTTGGGCTTGTACCATGATTTATATTCACTAAATTTGACATCCCTGCTTATGTATACTTCCTTACTCACTGGATCATAGCATTTGTATCCCTTCTTCTCATCAGGATATCCAAGGAAAATGCATTTTACAGCCTTAGGTTCCATCTTCTTTCTCAAATCATCCGGAACATGAACATAACATACACATCCAAAGACTCTAAGGTATGCAACAGTGGGTGTCATGCCATACATTCTCTCATATGGTGACATATTATGAATCAAGGCTGTAGGTGTTCTATTCATAATGTGAACTGCAATATGCATTGCTTCTGCCCAATATGACAATGGCATGTTCATTTGGTTTTTCATTGCCCTTGCAACCTCTGCAATAATATAGATTTAAATTCCAAAATGCTTCACTTTTATGCTGCATAAAGTACACCCAAGTCATCCTGCTAAAATCATCAATGAAAATGATATAGAATCTACATTTTCTGCTCATGGAAACATTTTTACATGGGCCCCAAATATCTGAGTGTATTATTTGCAAAGGATAGGTGCTTATTCTCCCCCTCTTTGGAAATGGCAATCTGGACTGCTTGCCAAATTGACAAGCCTCACATACATGATCAAAATTCACATATCCTAAATGCGGTAGACCACTGACTATTTGTTTTGATTGCATTTGCTTCAATCTTTTCAAATTAACATGACCAATCTGTCTATGCCATAATTCCACATCCTTATCTTGCCCATGTCCTCTCTCAACATGCATAGAGTTTTGAATCACTGGAGTACCTGCATCCAAAGCAAACAATCTCCCTTTCTTTCTACCATGAGCAATCACCCTGCCATTTCTCCCATTATGGAACTCTTCAATGAAACATCCAAACTTATTGAATCTCACCTGCAATCTTTGATCTGTCATTTGACCAACCGATGCTAGGTTCTTAGTTATTGTGGGCACATAAAGTACATCACCAAGCTTGTTCTCAATCCCATCTTTAGTAACAAGTGGCATAGTACCAATATGAGTAATTTTGTGTAAAGTATCATCACCAGTGGCAACATATTCATCATTTTTCATTTGCTCCTTACTATCAAACCACTCAGCATGATGAGTCATGTGGTTTGTAGCTCCTGAATCCAAAAACCAGTCATTCTCATGAAGAGGATGAGTCATGCTCCCAAGCACATGTTCCATAGCAAATAGGTGACCTCTAGGCAATCCACCTCTAGGTACATAACCTGTACCACCATAAATGCCTGCATAGTGGCCATATTGGGTCCTTCCATGACCCCTAGACATGGCATTCTTTTTCTGATAACAATCCCTCTCAAAGTGACCAAACCACCCACAATAATGACAGGTGCCATCTCTTTGTGAAGGAGGACTAGAATGTCCTCTACCTCTAGGGAAAGATCTCCCCTTGCCTTTATGCATGAATTCACCACGACCAAAGTTACCTCTTCCACGAGCAAAAGCATAATTACTACAACCAAGTGAAGAGCCTCTAGCTCTAGATGAGCTTCCACGACCTCTCTGGCGATAGAAAACACTATCTCCACCTGCATTTTTGCCACTACTAGATGCATTCAATCCCAACTTGATTTCTTCTGTAAGTAGCAATCTAATAAGCTCCTCAAATTCAGGCATAGAGCCTCCCCTAATGGAAATAGAGGTATCCAAAGATTTGAAAGTTGGTCCAAGCCCATTTAGTGTCACTGACACTAAATCATCATCATCAACAGGTGCATTAATGGATGCAAGGTCTTTTGAAATTTACTTGATTTCTACCACATAGTCACTGATACTGCGATTGCCTCTCCATGCACCATGTAATCTCTACTTAAGTTGTATCTTACGAGCCTCTGTACATGTTCCATATATTTTTTCTATGATTTCTCATGCCTCCTTACAAGTGCTTTCCTTTTTTATATGAGGAATCAATGTTTCTAAAATACATATGGAGATCCAATGCAAAACCTTCCTATTCTTCCTAGTCCAATCCTTGTACGCTTTCTTTTGCTCTTCAATTGGATGTTTGGGAACTTCTGGACATTCATCATCACCTGTTATGAGGTCCCATAGACCTCTACCCATAAAAAAATTCTCCATCCTATAAGACCAAACAATATAGTTGTCTTTGGTCAATTTGTCTCCCACGATCTGAGTGATCTCTGCCGTGTCAGACATTATGATTGCTGCAAATTCAAAAGAAAACAACAATACCATCTGTCCAGAAATGGTATTCAGCAATATGATTGTCATACATGTGTCCAAAAACTGTCATATGCATCCATCCATGATGCCAACATGTCAAACATTAAATTCCCAACAAGAAACATCCAAATCGGTCCACAAGATGTTTGTATGACCCAAAAAAAGAGCATCAAAACATGGGTCTAAAGTTGATCGCTTTTCTTGCAATTTTTTGTGCCAAGCTAAAAGTACTTGTCAAGCTGAATTTGTAGAAGATTTCCTGGAATTTTCTGAGCAAAAAACCAACTTCCAAATAGTCTTTCGTAAGTTGCATAGGACCTGACACCATAGCTTAATCATATCTGTAAATCATAACACACATGTTCCCACAATCTCTTGGTGCCTGTTTGATAGCAATGGATAACTCTTTTATGTCTGCTTCAGTATGGGTAAATGGTCGATGAGGTATTTATTCAATCCTTTTGCATGGGTCACAATCAACGGATAAATGTGTCCCAAGTATACATTGCACCTCTGTAAGCTTTAGCATTCTCAACTCTGTTTTTGTAATCTCCCTGTTATTAATATAAACTTGCGTAGATCCTGTGCTTGCATCCTCTGGCATATCCCCACCAACACTCAACCCTTCAGTGATTAAGTTGTCAGGCTTCTTCTCTGCTCAATCACCACATTATCATTCGCATGTACAACTTCCTTTTCTTGGAGCCCCGCGCAACAACAGCGATTCCTTGAAAAGCGATATCAGCAATATGGTCTTGCAAATCCTCCTCATGATATTAAATGCTAACCTAGGCCTGCAGACTCAACGAGTTCTCGAAGAGTCCCATCAGAGCAGAGATGGCATGGATGAGAAGCAGCCTTGCAGGCTTATTGTCGAAGAGATATGTCTACTGCTTCTTCCTGTGCATCTCTATATTCTTTAGTACCAGCAGAAGCATCCATCTCAAACACTCATCAGAATGAGATTCGAGGAAGCATGACAGTCAATCGACTAGTCTTGTACAACAGTCTAAGAAAATGTAGCTTGCGCAAATGTGAACTTAATGTCTGATTATTGTACAGGAGCCCTGCTACACATTGATGCAGATATGTCAATGTGATGGCTTCTACAGATTCGTCCTCGCCTTCCTTGATCAGTCTTCATTTGCACAATTTTATCAACATTGATGGTAAAATTATCCCCCCTCTGGAGCCAAACACACAAGCTACCGTGTTTGTTGTGCTTGACAAAAACAAAAATAGTCAAGTATATTGGGTTTTCAAAACATATCAGAAATTCTTTGAGGATTCTGATGGGTAGGAGGCCTGAGCATTGCTATTACTGCAAACTATACAATCTCCTTGCTCTGATACCAAATGACAAAACCAAAGTGGAGGGAGTCAGTGAGACTAATTAGATGGGAAGTCAGGAGCTCAATGTCATCTTCTCCTCTATTATTCTCCTCTATATCTCCAATAGTCCACACACACTAAAATGGTATCCTCAAAAGATAGATACCCCAAACTTAAAGACACTTTACATACAGTTGTACTTTAGATACATACAACCATAGGATATGACATATTTATCAACACTTCTTTTACCTCCTTTATGGCCTCTTGGATGATGGTTGTTAAGACTTCGCCAAATTTGATCATGGGGGCCCTGGAGGTAGGCTTCTTACATGTTGATCTAGCTATTGAGGTTGGGGGCTCCCCTCCTACTAGTACTGTGGTTGTGGCTAGGACACCAGCCAAGGTCTTAATGGTTTTTATGACAAACCCATTCGAATCCACCTCTTCATGGGATCCTGTGGCTATGCTCTCTAGTAGTGGCATGCCAGTCCTATTCATCAATGCATTTATACCTGTGTCTCGAGAAGAGGGCATGGGCCATCTTTGCTTGCATCCTCACTTCTGGGTTTGGGATGTCTACTAGACTTATCCCATCCATCGTGTGAAAATCATTCTTATTCATACCCAACATTTCATACACATCTCGTCGATGGCATTTTTCTTTCCTGGGGGCCAAACCTAGGGTCTTCTCCACCATTGCAGCACTTAGGGGCACCTCCACTTGGCATTCTTCTCCTCATGTCTCGACTATTATTGTGGCGCAGTTTTTTGCAACATCAAAGCTTCTCAAGAATTGTGCACACATGATGTAGTCAACTACTTGTCCTACTTTCTCCACATACTTTCACACCACGACAGAAACGAGTCATAGGCACGCATGTTAGACGCGCAAAGTCAGGTGCATCTATCATTGCGTCTATATGCGCGTGTAAAAGAGAGTGTAAATACAAGTGACACAAACCTTATTATACAATTAGTAGCAAGCATTGCATGTATCTTGTAATTTCTCTACTTGAAGAAGATAAAAAATACTTCCTTTTTATTATAAAAATTTCAATTTAGCTTTAAACTTGACTATTGATTCTTGAGTATGCACATGTGTGTATGATATTTTCCATAGAATTAAGAATACACATTGAATCATTAAGCAAATTAAGTATGTTAGAGTGAATGATCCATCTCATCTTCAATGAGATCAGCCCTTGCTAAAGTATCTGATTCTAGGTCTATGTTACCAAGAGGTAACGAAACAAATAAGTCTATCCCACTATCAGATGTATTGCTATATTGCTCAATAACTTCATCATCATCAACCACATTATTGTCCTCTTCTATGTTTCCTTGAACATCCTCGCGAGGTTCATCTTGTACTATATCATGCATATCAACCATTATGGTGTCATCATGTACATCATCATTAATTGTTGGATTGTCATATGCTATCTCTATGTCGGTAATATTACCATATATTGGTTTTGAACGATTAGATATAGGGATGACATACCACCATCGGTTATTGTTTACCATTGGATGATACACAACCTGTATTTGAAAAACAAAAGCAAGAAACTTAAATACTCATTATATTATATATATGTATCATATGCATACATATAAAAAAATTAGCTTTTACATATATACCTGCTCGCATTGTTGAGGTAGTACTAATGTGTCGTTCTTGTTTTGGTGAAATTTTGCAGAGTCAATGATTACAAAACCACTTGGATGACGTCTGATTGTGCAATGCTCACCATTTGTTACCACTACTTTAAACCACTTCACATCTAGTACATATATAAAGAATCGTCTGAAGTCAAGCTTCAAAATATCTTGGATTAAGCCACAATAACCTTCCATGGTACCATTGGCATCCTCGAAGTGAGCAAGGACACCACAATCTTGGGTATTTCTCTTTTCATCTATACATTGAGTTCGAAGATGTTTACCCTCATACCAAATAGCATTGAATAATGTGCACTACTGTAACAACTCCGAAATGAAAAATATGCAATTCGCATATGAAACCCCTCTTAGGGTAGGATAAGTCATAGAGATAATTCTTTTTAATTAGATAAAGGCAAAAAAAAATTATTCCCTCCTTCCCCCCAGCCGACTGTCAAGCTAGGGGAGAGGGAGAGAAGCGTGGACACTAAGCTCCTTGCTAGAGCTTGAAGCAAGGGGGACTCATGTGCCTCGACGTGTGGGGGAGGGAGGATCTTATCCCCTCCCCTATTTAAGTCGAGGGGGCGCAGGCTGAAGGGACTCTCCATGGATGCCATCATGATTTTGAGGCTAGTGCTATAGAGCCTGAGAGGAGGAAGCACAGCCGTAGAAGCCTACAGCCAACTTTGTCAAATTCACATGGAGGGAGAGAGCTGCCGCCGCCACTCTAAGTTGTCGATGAGCTGGGGCTGGGAGAGAGCCACTGAACCGCCATCCGTCGTCGCTGAACCCCATCCGTCGCCAGTCTGCCACTATTTGTCATCTCCCCTCCATGTGGAGATCTGAACCCCCCCCCCCACGTGCTTCTAGAAGCTTCCAAGCTTCTAAGGGGGGGATCTATAAGCCCCCTTTCCCCCCCCCCCCCCCCCCCCCCCGCCCCCAAAAAAAGGGTTGACCTTAAAGGTCTTATTCTCCCCGTGTTTTTTTTAAATCCCCCTTAGGCCCCTTTTTCTTATAACCTTTGAGACTACCCCCCCTTAAAATTCCTCCCTAAGGGCCCCCTTAGGGCCTTCCCCCCCCCCCCCCAAAACTGTTACCTTAGGCCCTTTCCCCCCCCCCCCCCCCTCAAATTTCCTCCTTGGACTCCTATAAGCCCCTTTTTCCCCAAAACTTGGAGCTCCATAAGTTTTTTTCTCCCCCTCGAAATTCGACTTGAAGGGGCCTTCATGTGGCCTTAAGTTCCTTTTTTTCCATACAAAAAAAGTCCTTCATAAAGCCCTTTGTTTCTCCCCCCTCGGGATTCTTCCACCCAATTTTGCATGAAGTCCACCTAAATCCCTTTCCATGTTCGCATACGAAGGAGACAGATAAGATCGTAACTCCCCGCCCAAGGCAAAAAGGCTACATTTGCGATGCCTCCTAAGAAAGCCCAAGGCGCAACCGTAGGAGGATCGTCTCCTAGCATCCACATGGACATCTCACCACAAGTCCAGGTTTTTCTTCCTAATTTTTTTCTACATCGTTATAATTCAATTGGGTGTAGATGGTTTTTGGAAATAGGATGCATTTTCATCTCAATGCTTTAGAAAAATTAACTCACGACGGAGGAAATTCAGTCATTAGTATTTCTAATAAAATGAACAAAATAAAGTGGGCAAAAAATATTGATATGCATTTCTAGCAAGTAATTTGATGCATTGCAATAAACTGAATTAGATTAATGTCCACATTTCCAAAACGGAATTAAGATAACGCACTTCATTTAGGCATGGAAATATTAATTGCATGTCTCATTATTAATACATATCTTCTTCGCAATGAGTTATTGAGGAAAGTGCTAATAATCCATGCGGAAAAAAAAACAAGGCATGAAATGATTCTTAGGTTGCATAAATTGGTCAATTATCATTTTTCAATTGCATAACTACTAGTAAAAGGTTGATTGTTTAGCGTGAATCTTGTTTGCAAGTTGATTAGTTGGAATTAGGTTATAACCTAACCTATGCTTGATCTTAAATCGATAAGTTAGGATTGAAAATCAACCTACGCATAGGCAATGTGTCGTATGGTTATGGAAACAATAGCGTAATTATCACAAAAAATAGATAGATTAAATCCACATAAACCTAAACACCAAAACCCGCAGAGTTCTCCATTTAGAAAGAGTTAACTCAATTCCAAAGAACTCACTAGGATTTAATATGTGACCTAGTCGCACGTATTGCTAAAACCAAAACTCCTATATCCTAAATACTTGCCAACATTCACCGAATGAAGGGATAGCGGAACATACGTGAAAAGTGATCTAGGGTTTGTTCCTAAGAATCTTACGCTAAAAAGATGGAACTTGGAACCCTAGGACTGACAACGTCAACCTAATGTAATCAGGAACAGATTGTTTCGTGACTCCATTTGATGGGTAGAATAGTCCCATAGTTCAATGCGACACTTGTGCATCAAGTACGCAGTCGTATGATCTTGTGATTAGATCATAAGGAATGGCCAATTCTCGCAATGAGGTTGGCAGGTCCTTACGCATGTTATCTTGCAAGAGGATGAATAATCATCCTAATATAGTATCTTTCTTAAGTAAAGATAATTGCTTGGAAGCAAAAGACTAGCCGAATAACTGGAATAATCTATGAACTTAAGGTTTGACCAAGTCGGGTTAATAGGGTACTCCCTAACCTAGGATATAGGGGATCTTGCCAAGTCGTAAGTCATCCCGGATTGAGTGTTGGATGCATTCGAAAGGAAGGATTCATTCCTTAGAAGTTTGCAAACAATAACGACCAATGGAAATGATTGTGCTTGTTACAGATTTAAGAGCACTGTTTTGCTTTGTTTGATCAATGAATTAAAGGATAAATGAATATCTAATGCTTCAGGTTGAAGGCCTAAAGGGAGAGGCAGCTTCAGTTACCCCCGACTGCCTGCCTGACCCTAACCAAGGGGGTTGTTAACCACGCCAGGAAAGTGGACCAAACCCCTCACAAGAGGTCTCTCCGTTGAGCGCTACTTAGAGCAGGAGGGCGCTTGGGTGCCAGAGGGGG
This sequence comes from Lygodium microphyllum, assembly GCF_053477565.2. Classification (NCBI taxonomy): domain Eukaryota; kingdom Viridiplantae; phylum Streptophyta; class Polypodiopsida; order Schizaeales; family Lygodiaceae; genus Lygodium; species Lygodium microphyllum. The sequence goes on from NC_141143.1 coordinate 164,447,859, forward strand.
CTCTGGCCGTAAACCCCTCGCCTTTTGGGCCCTGCACAAGAGGCTAACGTGACTCGGGATTGGATCCTGAGGCCCCCAGACTAGTCTATGGGCGGAAACTTGGATTAGTGATCCCTGTGGATTGCTGGATAGCCTTCGGGTGGATTGTGAATAAGCCTACGGGCTGGACTTTATGTATTTCCAAGATAAATATGATAACCTGTTAACAAGGAACTTGTTTGAAATTGCTTTTCTATGTCAAGTGATATGATTACGTGAAGGAACCAGTTCCTAACGGGCTAATTAAGGAAGCTGATTGATACATCTCCAACTAAATGTGTTAGGTAATTAAATAACTAAAACAACCTGAGGAAAGTGTGGTGGATGTGGCCATAGGTCCATCCTACGGATGGGTGGTCCCAGTTGGCCAAGAACTTTTCTCAAATCACGATGGAAAGCCAGAAGATGATCAAAGAACAGAAACAATAAAAGCATTGACCTAGAGTTGTAATTAATCCCGATTTTATGCTATTTTTAGGGGAACGGAATGGGACTATGCCTTATGGCAAAGAGGTTGAGCTTCACATCCCTCTCGTTTCCCATTCTCCTTGAACCAAGTGCAGCGTGAATTCACTTTGAACCTGGCATTTCTGTCTAAAGTAGTTCGCTTGGGTTCGACGCTAGTTGCCGTTAGGAAATGACCAATAAGGACAACCCTAATTCAGGTCGATCCTAAGTGGGAACGAGCGGAATACTTCCGCTATGTGGCAGACATGGAAAGTCCTAGATCGCAAACTGCATAACATTCCAGGCGAGTGCTGGGCGGAGGTTTCTAGACATCCTTACCGATGGACTACTAAGACATGTCCTGAAGATACAAACGTTACAACTAGTAGTAAAAGATTAAGATCAAACATGTCAATTTATTATATAAAATATAACTAGAAACAAATTAATTGATAGTATGTCTCACCTTTGATAAGCAACCTCGTGCGTATTCCCACTCTTCTTGAGATATATTAATTCCCTCCTCTTTTCCCATTCTCTCAATTTCCTCATGTAACCAATCTATATCAATATGACGTGGGAGCGCATTTAGATGATCTGGAAATGAGACATTACGTCCATATCTGGTGCGAAATGCTTGTCTTTTACTTTTTTTTCTTGCCCTTGCTTCATTATATAGTGTAACCCATTTGCTCATTACATCACTATTGAGCACACAAAAACTATTTAACTTACGAAGTTCTTCTTTTGTTAGCACTTTACTCCTTCCTTTTCCTTGAGGTATTATAGAGGCCATCCTCAAGTCTTCATCGTCTTTCCATAGTTGTGGTTGAGAGGGGTCCACTTCAGCAAGATATTCAGAGATATAAACAAGGAATTATTGCACTAACTAACCCTCAACCATGCTTCCCTCAGGCCGTGCTTTTTGCCTCACAAAATCTTTCAAGGTTTTCATAATGCGCTCAAGAAAAAACATCCACCTTGCATGAACTACCCCACAAAATGTGATCTCATCAATCAAATGTACGAGTAAATGTAATTGAGTAGTCAAAATGGAGCGAGAAAAAATTTCCTCCACCAAACAAACCACCTCAACAGATAATACTCGAGCATCTTGCAATGTGTTTGGATCAATTTCCTTCAAGCTCACGTATCTGTTAGGATGTATTTGACAATTGTTTATTTTTGTGTAGAAATTCAGAGATTCACTACATGATGTATGCAATATATAATAAAAAAATACAATGTATACACACCTCACAAGCTCTCCCATCTTGTAAATGATATCACGTACATCTTTGGATACATAGTGGGATATGCTAATAGGAAGTATGAACTGAATGTAAATAATATTCATAGATCAAATGATTAGTTGAGGAAAAAATCATTATACCCGAAAGTTTACACATAGTTACTCCACTAATTACTATATTCATGGGTAGAGATATCCTTACTTGAATCATTTTGTGCCAAATATGACATGCACGATATCCTGATGTGGTTAAACCTGAACAAACAAGTGAATTAATAACATGCAATTGATTCAAGTCTTGAATTTCAAATATAGAGTTATATCATTTTAATATTTCCACTCAAAATATTAATGATCTTTGATCACCGCATGCCCGCGTAAAAGCTATGCAAAGTCATCTCCTGTGTCGACTAATGACGGTGGTCAAGTGGTTACCCCGCACGCACAATAACGAGTCCATCCCCATTGTGCAAATGAGGCCGGGGATTAAAACCGCAAAGCCATGTAAGAGCTCCCTTCTAGGGAAAAATGGAAAATTAAAAATGGTGGGAATTTAGGTAAAATTTTTAACTAATTATCCCTTTTCCCAGCCGATGCATGGCTGGAGGAGAGGGAGTGTGAGAAGAAGTAAGTGAGGTGTGTGGGGAGCATGTGGAGGGGGAGACATGCACCCGCTACATATGTGGCTACCTCTCCCCCCCCTTGGGCCTATATGAACCCCCCCTGTGGTCAAGTGGAGGGAAGGACGAGGAGCCAGAGGATGCTGCTGTGTTGTTAACACGGAGGCATGATCGACTGTCGTGCTGCACAAATGGGGGGAGACAAGGAAAGGAAGGCGCCGTGCTGAGGGAGAGAAGAGAGAGAGTAGAGGCACAAAAAGGAGGAGGTTGCCATGTAGGGAAAAATGAAGGGAGAGAAAGGGGAGAGATTGTCGCTACAGCCATGGAGATCGCTACCACAGTCCCTCAAACCACCGCTAACCCATCGCTGCCATTGTCATAAACTCCCCCCCCATCATCAATCATTTCCCTCCTTCCAATCATTGGCCCCTTCCACGTTGACTCTACTGAAGATCAGAAGCTTGCTTAGAAGCTTCTAAGGATAAGGCCCATAAGCCTTGTTTCTATGTGCCTTCCTCGTTTTAAAAATTCAGGCTCATAAAGCTCCAATTCCTACGCAAGGGAAAAGGTATCGACCTACAAGTATCCTCAAAGAGCATGAATAAAGACTAGAAGGAATCTGTAGAGTTCATAAACACACTACGTCTACGATGGCTCCAAAGTCCAAGTTGCAAAGTGCACGCACGGAAGCCTCGGACCCAGGCTTACACGTGGACATCACCGCAAGTCCTCATAACCAGGTTCTTGGAGTTAAATTCCGTGTTGGGCATGTTTAAAATTCATAGGGAAGCTATGAATATAAATTTCTTATTCATCTTACGAGCGTAGTTGCATGTTTCCATTTTGGTGCATTTCCAAAGTAATGAGCCTAAACGCATATTGCCTAGGGTAAAAAAATGAAATGGTTAAATGCATCCTTGATTGGCCGTGAAAGAACAAGTGTACTTTGCATTTAGTCAATAACTCTCTTATTATGACTCGCATGGAAAGAATTGATAACGTCCATTGCACGGCATGAAAATGAAACCATGGACATTGCATGTTGCATGCGGGGACACTCGTGGAATGGATTAAGGTTGCATGGTACATATTCGTCTTGCATGAATTTCATTAACGATGTTGTATCTAGAAAAGGGTTGCATGTTACATATTCGTGATGCGAAAAATTTATTCATCAAGAGTTGCATTTAGGAAAGGTTGCATGGCTTATCAAAGCATGAAATTCAAAAGCTTGGACGAAAGGTTGTAAGCATAATTCCTTGATGTAAATCCTAGTTGGTCCTATGTAAGTTATTCTCCAAATTATCATGCGTAATGACTTTAGCAAGAAAATATAGGGTTATTGCAAACCTTTTAGTGCGTAGAAGTAATGAATCGCATGTTTACATGTATTGTGACATCTTGCAACTATTTACACCTTTAGAACAAGTTTAGCATCTCTAGGAAAGGATTGTCCTTGTTGCAAGACAAGTAGATCAATTTAGCTAAATCACTTATATTATTATAGCTGTTAGAGATTCATATAGGCATAACTAGTCGATACGAAAAACACCTCAAGTACTAGCTAGGGCTTGGCATGTTAGAAATGCAGCCTAGTATCGTTCTTGGACGCCAAGTGAAACCCTCATACCCAAAGGTCCTACCCACATTCACGGAATGTTTGGGTCAATTTGACGCCCATGCAAACAAGGATCTAGGGTTTCTACCCTAAGGATCGACCGACCTAATATTAAAACTCGGGTTGAGTTTGGAAACCCCAGGAATGTTGTCGGCCTAGTACAATTAGGGTTGGGTTGGGTAAGAAGACACCCTAAACCCTACATCTTGTCTAAACAAAATTCCTTGACGAGGACGCCGTTCAATAGGTGAAATGATCCCATGAGTTAGGTGTGACACTTGTGCAACAAGTTGCAACGTCACATGGCCTTGTGGTTTAATCACAATATAGATTTACCATTCCTTGGAATGAGGTTGTTCTAGCGCAAGTCTAACTTGCAAGAGGATGAGTAGACATCCTGTTACATCACCTTTCTTGGGCTAATTTGCCAAGTTAAGGAAAGCTATGTTTTACTTAGTACGCAAAGGATCAATCAAGTTAGAGGGACATGATCACCAGGATTCACTAACTTAACTTAAGAAACCTAAGGTAATGGTTAATTTGGGTTGACAGGGTATGACCCTAACCCAAGGACAAAAGGGGTAAACAAGCAAACCCTTGGGGATCTTGCCAAGTCGCAATTGATCCCGGATCGAATGCTGGATGCATTCAGAGAGGAGGATTCACTCCTTAGCAGTTGGCCAATTAAACGACCAATGGATTGATTGTATTTATAACAATTTAGGAGCATTGTTTGCATTGTTTACTCAAGGAACTAAAGATGAAAAGATAACTAATCCTTCAAGTTGAAGGCCTGAAGGAAGAGGCAGCATCAGTTACCCCTGACTACCTGCCTGACCCTAACCAGGGGGGTTGTTAGCCGCACTCAAAACGTGAACCGAACCTACCGCGAGAAGTCTCTCCGTTGGGTGCTACTTGGAGCAGGAGGACGCTTGGGTGCCAGGGGGAACTCTTGTCATAAATCGCTTGCCTTTCGGGCCCTGCACAAGAGACCGACATGACTCGGGATTGGATCTCGAGGCATGCATACTAGTCTACGGGTGGAATATTGGATTAGTAATCCCTATGGATTTCTGGATAGCCTTCAGGCGGATTATGGATTGCCTTTGGGTGGATTATGGATTAGCCTACGAGCTGGATTATATGATGTTTTCCAAAGATAATTAAGATCAAATGTTGAAAAGGAACTTGGTTGACACTGCTTTTCTATGTCAGTGCTAAGATTACATGAAGGAATCGGTGTCTAATTGGCTAATTAAGGAAGTTGTTTTATGCGTGTCCAACTAAATGTGGTAGGTAATTAGACAACTAAACCAACCCTGAGGAAAGTGCGGTGGATGTGGCCATGGGTTTGTCCTACAAATGGGTGGTCCCGGTTGGCTGGGAACTTTTCTCAAACAAAATCAACAGCATGGAATTTTTCGCGAAGGAAATGAACAACAAGGTACGTTGACTTAGAGTCTAGGATACTAGAACCCCAATTTATGTTGTTTTAGGGAAACAGAATGGGACTATGCCTTATGGGCAGAGAGGTCAAGCTTTGCATCCCTCTCGTTTCCCATTCTCCCTGAACCAAGTGCAGCATGAATCCACTTCGATCCTGACGTTTCTGTGTAAAGCAATTCGCTTAGGGTTTGACGCTAGTCACTCTCTAGGAATTTGACCACTAGAGGAAACCCTGATTCAGGTCGGTTCTAACTGTCGGAATGCTTCCGCTACGTGGCAGACTCGAGAAGACCTAGATCGCAAACCCTGTAACATTCTGTGGGAGTGCGGGGTGGCACTTTCTAGACTCTCTTCCTGATGGGCTACTAAGACATGTCATGCAAGGGAATAGGTGGACACATTATAGTTGGTATCAGAGCAAACCAACGAGGAACTAATGTTTTTCAAGAAAACTTAATAAGGAAAAGTAGAGAAAATGTTGTTGATAAGATCATCTCCTTACTTACTTATCAATGCTGACTTGCAAAGTCATGAAGCATGGAACAGATTCTTGGTGTTCCAAGTCATGTTTATGACTACGATGCGTGCTCCAGACTATCGACGAAGTCTCGATATGATGAATGTCCTAGACAGCATCTACAATCCATCATCCTTGTACATGGAACGGAGATGGATGGGTGTTTTAGGGATCTATTACATAGCTGTCCACCGACTTGCGTAACTTCGAACCAAATTGAAGAGAATCAAGTGGATGGAGGACCTAAAGATTGTGAAGTTGTTCATCTTTGTTGAGGCTCACGCAAACGCGACCCTACATGTCGGCGGCCGAAAGATTAAGTAGAATAAGTATATTACAAGGAAGCGACTCGAGTAATGCATGCCGACAAGATCAAGGTGTTGGGACATCATGAGGAGAACGGATATCAAAGGAAAAGATACCCTAATCTTCTAATAACCTATCGATTCCTCAAAATCCATGACCCCAATCCATACTATTACTGAGTTTCAATAGTAACTGAATGCAACAACATCTTATCCTCCTCGAATTAATGTATCACCTTATTCCATCGCCCCAAGAATAATTGTACTCCGAAAGGGCTATGCCCATATGAATGAAATAAGACTTCTTCTTATCAATGATTGTCTTGACTATGAGTATTGATAAAAAGTTAACTGATTGGGTCTCTTGGTTGAAAGCTGAATTGGACATAAAATATAATGTGAGGAACGCTTGGCAAGTTTTAACGTAAAGAAACTTATTGCCTAAGCACATCCTCAGGAGGAATTCCTACTGGGAGGAAAGTCGACTTCAGTTAGATTTAGGTCATGAACCTAGGTATCCATGAGTGTTTGCTCGGAATGGATTGGCTTAAACCTAATGATGCCCACATTCATTGTGGAAAGGGCCAAGTTTCCTTTCGAAATTCTGAAGGGGAATTGGTCACAACTCAAGGAGAGGCTAGAAAGCCGAAAATTCAATTGGCCAAAGCATCTCAGATTATAAAGGGAGTTAGAAAGGGACTACATGTCTATTTGATTAAGCTCAATAAGCTAAATCAGAATCAAGAGTCTAGTGAAGAACCTTCATGGCTAAAGGAGTACGTAGACATATTTCTTGAAGAGCTGACAGAACTTCCGCCTCAAAAGGAAGTTGATCATGAGATCGGGAGCTACGCCAACTACAAAGAGGCCTTCTAGAATGTCCTTCCGGAAGCAATTGAGCTGAAGGAGCAACTCAAGCAACTGTTAGATCAGGGCTACATCCGTCCTAGCAGTTCACTATGGGGAGCTCCAGTGCTGTTCCAGAAAAAGAAAGATGGAATGCTTCGGCTATGTATCGATTACAGAGGGTTGAATCAATCAACCATTAAGAACAAGTACCCTATTCCAAGAATAGATGAACTTCTTGACCATCTTCAAGGTGCGAAGATCTTCTCCAAGATTGATCTCAGGTCTGGATACTATCAGATAAGGATCAAGGAGGAAGATATCCCAAAGACGGCATTCAACACAAGATATGGACACTTTGAGTTCCTAGTCATGTCGTTCGGGCTCACAAATGCATATGCCACCTTCAATAGGTTAATGCAGGATATCTTTAGGCCATATCTTGATGACTTCATACTCATCTTCTTTGATGATACCTTAGTCTACTCCAAACAGGAAGAAGATCATGAACCCCAGCTTCAGATTGTCCTTGAGACAATGAGGGCACATAAGCTTTATGCCAAGATTCTTCAAACGTCAGATTGAATATATGTGATTCATCATATTAGTGGAAGGAATCTTAGTAGATCCAGCCAAAGTTAGAGATGTTCTGGAATGGCCAATACCAACAACTATCAAGGAAATATGTAGTTTTCTTGGTTTTACAGGATGGTACAGGGTCTTTATTAAAAAACTATGCTTTGATTGCATTGCCTTTGACGGATCTACTGAAGAAGCAAACATCGATTGCATAGTCAACTGCTGAATAATCTAGCTTTGATAAATTAAATCAAAGTTTGGTATCAGCACCTATCCTCAAACTTCCGGATCTCAGTTAAGGAGTTCAAAGTAGTAACTTATGCTAGCACACTTGCCTTAGGATGTGTGCTTATGCAAGAAGGTCATCCTGTAGCATACTCTTCAAGAAAACTGAAGATCCATGAGAAGAATTATGCTACCCACGATCTGGAGTTGTTAGCTGTCATCCATGCTCTCAAGCTTTGGAGACACTACCTGTTGGGTAACAAGTTTACCCTAGTGTGATGGATCATAAAAGTCTTAAGTGGATCTTTACCCAGAACGAGCAACGTCGATGGATTGAAGTGCTGGAGGAATATGACTTTGAAATCAAATAACGGCCTAGAAAGGAGAATGTAGTTGCGGATGCACTAAGTCGCAAGGCATTTCTTAATTCTCTAATCTTACAAGATCCATCAACAGTTAGATCTCTAGCCACAAAGGTATCTATGCCAAACAACCCAATACTTGAGCTAGCCAGAGAAGAAGCATGCCATGATCCAACCTATCAAAAGATGCTAAGGGAGATCCCTATCAAGGATCAAGACCCAAAGCTATAGGATAAGTATCAAGAATTCTCTATCAATAGTGGATTTATCTAGTATGGAACGAGATTATGTATACCGGCAAGCCAGTCACTCAAGCAAAAGATACTTTGGGAAGCCCATGATTCCCCTTTTTTAGGACATCCTAGCTATGCCAAGACCCTCAGTGCACTCAGGAAGAGCTACTATTGGGGGAAAGGTGACTGAGTGTTTGTCTTGTCAACATATTAAGACTGAACATGTCAAAATGCCAGGAAAGTTGCAACCACTTGACATTCCCCGAATGAAATGGGAATTCATTAGTATGGACTTTGTTGTTGGCCTACCCCAAGTTCAGGGAGGATACAACTCCATTATGGTCGTGGTAGATATGCTCACTAAGGTTGCACATCTTATTCCTATTAAGACAAACTATAAAGCCTCAAACATTACAAGGTTATTTATCAAGGAGATATTCAAGCTACACGGGTTGCCCTGAAGAATCATTAGTGATCGTGATTCTCTCTTCACATCACACTTCTAGAGAGCTATCTTTGAAGCCATTGGGACTCAACGCTGCTTTAGTACAGCTTACCATCTCCAAACCGATGGTCAAACGGAGCAAGTCAACCAAGTCATTGAGGATATACTAAGGGCACATTGCTACTGTGAACCAAAAAGGTGGATTCAATACTTGCCACTGGTTGAGTTTGCCTACAATGCTTCTTATCAACAAAGCATTCAGATGACCCCTTTTCAAGCATTGTATAGGCACAACTATCGAAGTCCTTTAAACTTCTCGGATCCAACCTTGAGGGTTGAAGCTTCAAGGTAGATGCTAAAAGATATGGATGACCAAATGAAGTCAATAAGACAAGATATCCAAGCCGTCAAGGATAGACAGAAGGCATACGCGGATTTGAAATGTCAAGATAGAACCTTCGCTCAAGGAGACATGGTTTTCATTCACGTACACCCAAAGAAGAGTTCCCTATCCTTAGGTGAGTGCAAGAAGCTAAGTCCAAGGTATTGTGGACCCTACAAGATCCTCAAGTGCCTAGAATCCAATGCTTATAGAATGCAACTCCCTAAGAACCTAAAGTTTCATAATGTATTTCATATCAGCCTACTAAAGAAGTATGTACCTAATCCTAGCCATGTACTTGATGATCAATGCGTTATAATACCTAGCCAAGGAGTCCTTGAGCTATGGCCTGACAGTATCAATCCTTTCCCTCCTTCCAATCATTGGCCCCTTTCACGTCGACTCTACTGAAGATCAGAAGCTTCCGTAGAAGCTTCTAACCAAGTGTTACACACGAAGAGTGCGTAAGGTAATTATCCCAAAGCTTACTTTGGCACAACATGACACGACACGACACGTCACGGCACGACACGACACGGCATGGCACGACACGGCATGGCACGTCACATCATGGCATGACATGACACGATTGCAAGGAAAGAGAGTGAAGAGGGTTTTGAGAATGAAAGTGAGAAGATGTATTAGATTGAGAAAGCTTTTACAAAGAAACGGGAAATTCGAAGATGGCGCAACATGCTACCAATATCGTCTCAACACCATTGGGTAAGGGAGCAACCCTCAGCGATTCTTGGATGATTGGGGATGCACAAAAGTGAGGGATTTGCTTCACAACAAAAGATCCCACCTCATGACACGCGCCAGGGAGTCACTACGAAGACAAGAGAAAGGGCGTGGAGCCTATAGCCAACCACCTATGTGTAGGGTTTTTTCATCCATAGTAAGGGACCTTTATTTGAGCAGGGGTGTTAGCTATATATAGTCTTTCTATATATAGTGCCCCAGGTCCCCTCTATATATTCCTATCATGTGTGCTCAGTTGACGCACTTCTGGGGTTCCACTTTCGGTGTCTCGTGTCTCTCTTCTCCTCTCTCTTCCTCCGTTTCTCGTCTCCCTGGTGCACTGTTCAACACTATGTGCCACCACATAGAGTGGAAGAAAACCAAGAAGAAAGCAGCAGAGAAAGTGAAGGGTCACCAGCCACGCAGAGGCGCAACACATCCAAATGGAAACCATGGGATCGTCACATTATGGATCAAGCAGCAAAGAGTCCTGGGAGGCAGAGTTTGTAAGTATATTTTTATTTCTAGTTTTTTAAAATTTATATTTTTTTCAATTCTTTATATAATTTGTTCTAATACATTGTGTCTCATAATTGTTTATATATATCATAATTATTTTGCACACTACTATCGTTGGTAGGATACCTACTCCTAGAGAGGTAGGTTACCATTGAGGCCATAACCGCGCAGCCACATGGCTTCACTTCTATGAGGAGAGTCTCATCACTGAGGAGCAGTACAATTGGGCTATGAGGATTCAACAGCCAGAGGAGGTATGTTTTTCCTAATTTTCTATTAAAAGTATAGCTAATTACAACTTTTTCTTCGCAATTGTACGTAAGCAACCTTGATCTTTTGTGTGTGTAGGCCAACCCCGATGTGGAGCATAGCGAGGAGGGGGATAGCGATGCTAGTAGCGATGGTAGTGCTAGCGAAGATATTTCTTCTTCAGATTCGTAGAGGAGCACCATACCTTCTCTATGGCCTTGTTTCCTTGTATATCTATTATCCATCTTTGAGCCTACTGCTTGCGGCCACACTTTAGGTCGCAAGCACTTAAACTCCCCGTATAAATGCATTTTATATATAATGAATACATGGATTTTTGTTTTCAATTCTCATGCCTTCAGATCCATTGTGTTTTTCCCAAATGCACAATTTGATGTATGGGAGGGGGGAAAAAACCAGAGAGCATGTGGTTGTAAAGTAATCACATGCTCTATGGTTTTTTTTTTCCAATTCTATGCTTCGCGTCTATTTGCGCATCTATACTTGCATCTAGAACGTGCTCATACACGCGCTCATATACGCGCTATATAATACAAATTAATAAAATGAAATTAAATATATTTTAAAAAAAAATATTTTTGGTTTTGCGTTCACGTCTACTAACACGTGTAAAAGCGCGTCTAAGAGGCCTTTTTGTTGTAGTGTAAGCTTTCAAAGTTTTTCAAAATTATTTGTAACTTGTATTTTTGTGAGGTATACCTTGATGTGTTTTCTCAGTAAATATACATTATAATTTTGGAATTGTCATTACTAACCCTATGATTGATGCATAATGCAAGATATTCACACAATGTAACCTCTTATTGCATGAATGTATAAAAGCTCTCTAAGCTCTATTTTGGGAATAAATGGCATTGACTTATTGATCGACAATCACCCCATCCAATGGAAATATTTACATAATAACATGCTAAGGGTGTTTCAAAATACTCTTTTTATACTTGAAAAATTAGATTGATGTCTTAGATTGCTTCAAGTGGAAAAATTCGCTCAAAGTTCCAATTACAGATCTTTCAAAATGTTGCCAAAATTATGAGTTCATGTCAAAATTCCTAAGTTGGACTTAAATGCACACAAGGGTGGTCAAATATCACCTACCTTGAAGAAAACTAATGAAATGCTTTCAGAATGATAGTGGAAGAATCCTAGAGGATACAACAAAAAGAGGAGACTTTGTTGAAAAGGATGAGAGGCACATGTTGAGGCTTTTATGAGCAATGGAAGAAAGCATACCCCAAAACTATAGTAAGAACCTAGAAAAGAAGAGTAAGAAGAGAGTGGGGTATCACACCTTCAAGGTGACTTAATTTAGTACTTTTTTTGGAAGAGAATAATAAAAAAGTGGGTAGCTAGGGAAAGGTTAGCCAAAATTGGGAAACTCTCATTGATGTATGTGCTATGTAAATGGCATGTTAAGCCATTGCATGCATCACCTTTTTTTTAGAATGCTTGGAGGTAATAAGCGTATGGCACAAGCTCATGAAATTAGTGGAGAGTGTTGGTTTTTATGGGGAAATTGATTATAAATGAGCACTTTTTGGGGAGTATGGATATGTGAATGAGTCTCTTAGCAAAGCTATTAGACGTCCTTAGGCAGCATTTCAAAATTTAGGAATTTGAGGCTCTTTTGAAGGTCAACCGCTCACAAGGAGCTTGGATGTTTCGGGATGCAAGGAAGAAGTTCTAGTGTTGATCAAGGGGCTTCGGAAAAGGAAGTCGAGCTATAGAACATATTTGTCAATGATTTCTTAATTGACTCGTCACCAAAGTTTTGCCTTAAGTAATTATTTCATTATTAAAAACTCTCTATCACATTATTTGAAAGAAACATAGCAAACCCCCTTGGGGTCTTGTGTAACTAGCAAATCAAGCAATTAGGACACATACATTTTTTGACATTTATAGTGTTTCGAAAATGTTATTTACAAGCAAAAATCTAGATTTATTGTAAACACAGGATGAATGATCAGGGATCATGCAATCCAATCATGAACGATTGTGGATTCATATGATGGAAGACACCCCCTAGTGTTGATCCAATCATGAAGAATTGTGGAGTCATATGATGGAATGCGCCCCCTAATAGTGATGAGGGTGGTCAAGAACTTTTGAAATTGGTGATGATTGGGCTGTCTAGGTGATGAGGAATTATAATTTATGTCTATTAGGGGACGTATAACTTGGAGAAGAGGAGGAGCTACTCGAGAGATTTCAGCGGGTTCTTTTTCCAAAAATATTTCCCAATGCCAGCTGAATGGGGGAGGACATGTCAATCTGGTAGGAGGTACTGGCCGATCTCAGAATAAGGTCAGTTTTTCCCCCTTGTGGTTTCAAGGCCAGAAAAAGGAGATATCGATCTGGTAGGTGGTGTTGAGGGCGACGACCGAGTAGCGGCAGCCGAGGGTGTAGCCTTGCACGAAGAGGAAGTCGCCGGTGCCGCCGGCGATGGGAATGGGGCGGCCGGAGGGGCCCACAATGTTGAAGGTGCCGTCGAAGGGGGAGGCAGGGGAGGAGAGGTTGGCGGTGGCGGTGATGATAAAGGTGGCGCTGTCGAAGGAGGTAGTGACGCCGTGACCTTTGAAGCTGACCGCCAGGGGGTGGTTGAACACGAACATGCTGCCGAAGGGCCCCGCCTCCGCCGTCACGCTGTCGCTGCCCAGGCCCGCGATGCCCGGCACCGCCACGAAGTCCGTGAAGTTGATGGCACCGTGCATGAATACTGCATGAATACCGTCAGATTGGCGGCTTGGCTTGGCTTGGCTGTGGGTACATATCAGCAAGGGCCCCACCGTTTTTGACGGGTTTGGCGACTGGGTGACCGTGGGCCCACAAATTAAAAGACCCCTAAAAGGGGCATTGGTCTCGCCCAAACCCTAGGATTGAACCTTGGGCCCCAGACTCTACACGGAACTGCTCTAAAGCACACGCTCGCGAATAACCTTGATGAAAATATACTATCTCGATTTAATTAGATTTTAAAAAAACCAAAAAGGTTGCGTAGCTGGCAACCAACAGGGAGTTATCGACACGTTCCCGTTAAAGCGGGACCCATACTGATATCTATCTTCAGCCGTCGAAAACGTCTTGGACCTCGTCATTCCTCGTTGCCCATGTCAAAGATACCATTCAGTCGAATACTAACAAGAGTTTTCACAAGCTGCTCGAAGGCTTATTCTCCTAGATTAACAACGGTTTAGTTAGGTGTATTATATTTATTGTTTGTTGAACTTTTGTTTCCATGTACAAGCTAATGGCATAGTATTTCTATCTGAAAACATTTCTATTTAGCTAATTGCACAACTTGTTTGACTAACATTACCATTTCCTTAATAAATTATAATAGGTATCAATTTATCAAAACATATCCTCGGGTCCACCATTAATCAACTATTTTCTACTTAGCTAATTGCACAACTTGTTTGACTAACATTACCATTTCCTCAATAAATTATAATAGGTATCAATTTATCAAAACATATCCTCGCGTCCACCATTAATCAACTATTTTCTATTTAGCTAATTGCACAACTTGTTTGACTAACATTACCATTTCCTCAATAAATTATAATAGGTATCAATTTATCAAAACATATCCTCGGGTCCACCATTAATCAACTATTTTTCTTCTAGGTGTATTCAGTTTCTTCATTTTAATCAACTATTTATCTTCCTAGGAGTATGCATCTAGAATACTAGTTCAACAAATATAATCAATTACTAAGGAGTATGAAGCTTAAGGTGAAGAGAGAGTGCTAATATTGGCATATCATATTTGCTTATTCAAGGAGACATGCCTACATTCTCTTTATGCAAAAGAAGTTTTGTTTTAACAAGTTCATTATGTAATGGCTATAGACATGCCTTACGTAAATCAAATCATACGATTTAACTTACGTTAGCCTATATGCGAAGAGCTTAAATTGCACAATAGTTGAGTATCTTACTATTATGGTCTTTCTTAAAAGCGCCAATGGGGTCATGGCTTAGCAGATCAAGTGTAGGTTGAGTTCTATGAGTGTGTGACTTCAATCCTTGCATCTCACATCCCTTAAGGCACAAATCTATTTGCTTACACGATCTTTCTTAAAAGCTCAAATTAAACAATGTTTGAATACTTCTTTTTGAAAATATTATATGTAACATTTTTAGTTCTTTAGACATAGATATTGGATACAACAACATGATTCCCCATGAAATCAAGAGAAAAATATTTCAATACCACAATCCATGTAATATGTTTGTTGAATTTTATTTATCAAATCATAAGTATGACATTATGTCCAATAAACATGTATGACAATAATCAATGTAGTAGAACATCTTTATTAAAGATTTCATATAATTATTTACAAACTCACTCAAATGACCATTTCATATCTCATTTGCTATTTTTATATCTATAAATTGATTAAGCCTGTAAGTTAATATGTCTAAACAAATAATAAGGAAATTATATGACCATCCATTTTGTTGTGAAAATTAAAATGCTAATTGAGAGCACAATAAAACATATAAATAGGATAAGCATTAACCTTTGCAATAAAAATATAACGAATATTTTCTCATATATTTAATTTAGCCCATATGATTTACTGTTTCCCATATAGGAGATTAAGCATTTAAAAAATGTTTGAGGCTGAAAGATAGACCCAAACATGAACTAGAAGAGTCTAGTGTCTATGGAGCTCACATAGACCAATAAGACCCTCTTCTGCTTCCAAAGACCCTTCTTTCAATCCAAAAATCTGAGCTTTAAATATACTATAGTAGTAGAATAAGAACTTGCAAAAAAATCCTAGGATATCGGCCCAAAGCCTAGAGAGTGGTTGTTTTACCTTTATCACCCTCTTGCATACCAATTTGTTGATGTCGAGTCAAATTTGGTAAAGAACCTAGTTCCCTTGAGCTCATCAAGCAAATCATCTACTCTAAGAATCAAGTGCTTATTCTTTATTGTGATCTTGTTTGGATCCCTATAATCAAAACATATCCTAAAGGATCCATTTTTCTTCTTTACTAACAAGACCAAAGAAGCATATGATGAAGTCATAACATCAGTTGTGACAAATTAGGATCCATACCATAGATATATTTATGCAACTTTGCATTATCCCTCATACTCTATAATTGATAGGCCTCTTTAGTCCAATTGATACCATCTTTTAGCCAACTTCTCTTTCTGAATGGGAGAGACAAATACTTGAGCCATATTAGCTAATCCTAGGATATCCACCCAAAGATTTGTCTCTCCCATTCAGAATAGCTCTTTACTCCAATTTATACCATCTTTTAGCCAACTTCTCTTTTTGAATGTTTGTGCTTACACATGGCTTCTCCATATAATGGGGACCTTATAACTTAGAGCACCATGGATCACTGGTAGTACCTTACAAGAGTGGAGCATTGAGCATATCTAACACCTACCCTCAATGTTCACCCGCAGGTGTGAACTATATCCTTGGCTCAATGCCGATCCTCTAAATATGAATTGAAAGGAGATCTTTCATAGGATCTTTGGTGAATGTCTGCTCCATTCTTCTCGATTCGACAGTGACAACTTAACTCTATTATACAATCCTTGATCAATTCATATACATAGTGATACTCGATCTCAATATGTTTGGTGCATGCATGAAAATTTTGATTTTTAGAAATGGTGATAGAACTCTTATTGTCACACTCCCATATACCATAGGATCCTTCCTAACCATACTACTTCATTTGTAGCAAAGCAAGGTGCCTTGTACTCTACTTTGGTAGGAGAAGATGCCATTATTGGTTGCTTCTTACTGATCAAAGAGAATATTCTTGAACTTAAAGTGAAATAATATCTAAAAACTAATTTTTTTGAATCACTATCACTTGCTCAATTTGAGTTATAGTTCTCCATTAGAGCTCTTCCAGAACTATGTGTGATACCATAGTCAAGATTTCCCTTCAAGTATCTGAGTATCTACATCCTAGGTTTTCAATGACTTCTCATGGTTTATTTGAGAACCTAATCAAAACACCAATAGTAAAACTAATATTTGGCTTGATGTTACATAAGTAGGTGAGGATATCAACAAACTTTCTGTACCTCTGAATGTTTGCTAGTGCTAATGTATCCTCAATGGATAACTTTACATTTACCTCCATAGGTGTAGTTATCTCCTTACACTCTATCATTCCAAATGCTTTTAAGATCTTCCTTGCATACTTTCTTTAAGAGATGAAGATTTTGCCAAGCTCTTGCCAAACTTCAATATATACTTGCCAAGCTCTTGCCACTCATGAAATATATACTCTCGGGGGGTTCACCATATATACTTTTTTAAAGAGATGAAGAAAAGTTTTAAAAACCCCTTATTTTGAACTCACGTTAAATATACATATATTCATGAGTGACCCCCCCAAGGATCCACTAGCTCCCAACTATCATTCTTCACTATGCTTTCATACTCAGCTTGCATAGCTACTCTCTATCCTAGATCAACAAATGCTTTTTATAAGTTAGTTGGCTCCTTTACTTCTCTCATAACTCCAGCCTTTTGATTATGTGAGCAAAAGCCGTTCTTTGCTTCTCTATTCTCAAAGAGCTACTTGATCCATTTGCCTTTCCTTAACTGTGGCAGGCATAGGATTACTACGATTATAGAGTTGCTTCACCCATCACAGCAAAGGCTTTTCAAGTGGCATGATCATAGATTGGTGAAATTTTTCTTCATCATCTGAAGACGATGTTTCCTTCTCCTTGAGGGTAGGAACAACTCTTGGGATAAGTTCATATTGGACAACTCTTGTGATAGGTTCATAGTGGACTGCTTCTTTGATGATTATAAAGTGAAAGAACTTATATTCTCTTCCTCCACTATATGTGGGTGCTTCTTTAACACCACATCACAGCTTGCTATGATCTTCTTTACCTCTTGGTCATACAATTCGCAAGCCTTTTTCTCATCACTATAACCCAAGTATATGCATTTTGTTCTTTTTATATTTAAGTTTTTTATCTTATCCTTTGGAACATGTATATAACATTCACATCCAAAAGTTCTAAAATATAAGATAGATGGTTTCTTACCAGAATAGATCTCATAAGGATCTTTTGTTGAGATATCGAGCTCCACTCGTGATATGCCAGGGTGACCGTTGTGCATTTATGTCACCGACTTGTCAATTGTAGATGCGGTTGGTACACCGCCCATGAATAATAGCTAGATGACAACTATCCTTATCTACTCTAGTTCGTGGCTCAGTTAGTATGCCACCTTAGTTAGTTGAGTTTGGTTTGAGACCCATATATAGGGTTCTTCTATTTCTATGTACTTGAGTTCTTTTGGCTTACACAACTAAGAAGAGGAAAACTATTTTCAACCTCCACCCTTGTGTGTATTCCCCCATTGTGCAAGCAAGAAAGCTACAAGTGAGACTCCTTCCTTCTCTCCCACAATCTTGACATCTTTTTCCCTTAAGAGTCTTTGTGTAACTCCGATTGAGAATGTATACTGCAGTATTAACAACTTCTACCCAAAATTGGTGAAGCAATCCCTTGCCCTTAAGCATAGACCTTGCCATTTTCATAACAGAGGGATTTCAATGTTTAACAACGCCATTCTACTAAGGTGGGTGTATAAGACATCATCAATTGATACTTGATCCCTTTGCACTTGCAAAAGTCTTCAAACTCCTTTCAGTTGAACTCACTACCACCATTTGCTCTAAAATTCTTCACACTTTTCTATGTTTCATTCTCAACAAGTTTTATATATTATTTAAACTTACCAAAAGCTTGAGTCTTATCACAAGAAAGTACATTCACATCTTCCTGTAGTCATCGAGATGATCAACATAAAATAAGAAAATCCTCTCGAGGCTTGCATAGGCATTTTACATCACAAGTCAGCATGAACCAACTCCAGAGGAGTCTTCCTTGATCTATTCTTGTTCTCGTATGGAAATGCTTTTCTCTATTACTTACTTGTCATACAAGCTTCACATGGTTCATTCATTTCAATTACTATAGGTAGGTGAGCAACCATACCTTGCTTATGCATCCCATGTAAGGCTATAAAACTAATGTAACTAAATCTTTCATGCCAAAGTTTACTTGTGCCCACATCAATGGGCCGTAAGAGTACTTAGCTTATACAACTTGTTCCTTCTTTCTCCTTTGTCGACAACTTTGCCAGCACTATTGATATTTTCTACACATGTCTCAGTGAACCTCACCTAATGGCCAAGATCAAAAGTGACTGATAGAAAATTTCTCTTAATCTCTAGAACATACAACACATTTGAAAGGTATTTGAGATTACCATTTTTAGCAACAAAGAAAATAGTACATGTGCCCTTAGTAAGGCATTTTGCATCATTCCCAATCATCATAGTGATGGATTCTTGTAGAGGCTTCATAGAACTATTTAGGCATTTCTTGTTGGTCATGTGATAGGAGGCACTACTATCCAATACCCATGAGTCAGTGGTAGATATTCCTTGTGCCGAGGAATACACTTTCTCAATGGTCACCATGAATAGCTCAACATTATTTTAGCTGTATTCATTGTCTCCTTCCCTTTAGTCTTCATGGTGCTATTCTTTTCACCTATGTTCTTGACACCACAATCTACAATTATATGTCCTTTCTTCTTGCAATAGATGCACTCTCCATGTTATTTTTTCTTACCACACTTCTTCTTTTTATCATTGTTGGTAGAGACCACCTTTGTGTTTTGCATTAGTGGAGAATGTAGCATCTCCACCAGTGCTACTACCTTCTCCGGCTTTAAGCCGTGACTCCTCCATTACTAGTTCAAAAATTTCTTCAAATGTCAAAGCTTATGGTCTCACCTGAGTATTTAGGGTAGTTACCAATCCATCAAACTTTGGTGGATAAGTCCGAAGACACCTCCGAGCTTGATGCCAAGAGGCATATTCCATGGTGGATTCCGTGAGGTTTTGCAGTGGATTCCATAAAATTATATTTATTGCCAGGGCTCATATACAAGGTGGATTTCTTGTAACACCATATTGGGGAATATGGGAATTTCCCATAAGTTTGGGATACGTGGTCAAATCTTTGGATTTGTCATAACTTGAACACTATAACTCCAAATCGAGCACTCTATAGCTCAACAAATTCCATTTTTCAAGTGCTTTTCAATGATAGGTTACATCATATGGTTTTGAGAAATTTATGGCCATGTTATTCGGTGCCACCTTTTTAGTATTCAAAAAATGGAAACTTGGGAGATTCCCAAACTCATTAATATTGTGTTTTGTGCGAAAAAGTCGATGGGGATGCCTGTCCTTTTCAGGCGTCTTGTTAATTTAATGTGCAAGTGGGTGATTCCATAACGGGTGATTCTGCAAAATACATATTTAAATTAATGGACATTTATGAGTTTAGAGTGCGCACTCGTAATAAATTAAGGTTAGGATTGAGTTCTAACCAATTTACTTATTTTGTAGCTGAAGACTGCTAGGTATTCACTTTTGTCAGTTTAATTTTATTATTTTCTATTGTGAATGCTTCAATTGATGTGTAGAGCAGGTAGCGATGGAGTTGGGAAGCACTAGACAATAGCGTGTATTCAAGTTATTTAGAAGAAATTATCATTTTGATGGGCGCACATCTTAAGCACGGTGTCAATATTTATTTTGACATGCTTATTTATTGAAGTACCTAATATTTATTTATTATTTTGTATGCGCATGGGTGCACGATTTAAATATTTGTTATTGGACATTGTATTTGGACAAAACCCGACTCTTTGGCGGCCCAACCGCTTTATTATTTAGTTAGACAAAACCAAACACAAAAGCTAAAGCGTGCTAATTGTAAATTGGGCTATTTTTTGAGCTTGGAGAAGAATCATATATCAAATACATGCTTTATGGAGCGCTCACACAAGGCTGGCATGGTGGGAGATTGTATCCTTTTTTGCTTCATGTCGTGCAAGTCTTCTCTCTTGTTTTTTGTGCAAAAGTAGAGTTTTTTTATTCTTGGGGACCTTCCGATGCTCGCTACGTATGCATACAGCATCCGATCTGTGCACCAGTGATATCAGAGCGAAGCTGAGATCGAGGGCTTCCAATCACTTACCATCTTGTGCGAAGGCGAAGCTCCTCGAACGATCGAGCTCTACAGTCAATCTCGCAGCAATCCGTCAATACCAGCGTGTTCCTGGTAGTGAAGAACCCCTTGCTACGCACTTCGATCGCAAAGGACCAGCCTCTACACGTAGAGGACCACCCGAGAAGTTCCAATTGATAAGCCTCTTCTTTCTCAGAGATTTGTAGTTTGATTAGTGATAAGGCTTAGCTTAAGCTTTTAAAAAAAAGCTTATCTTTGACAATCCACGATGCTGCAGGGGCAGGACATAGTGCCGTTCGATGGTGTTGTCCAGTCTATAAAGACATGTTGGTCAGTTCGACGTCGGTTGAAAACATGGGTTTTTTTTTTAAACCAAGAGCTACTAAGATTAAAGATTATAAAACTATTTAGGTTATAAACTATAAAGTTTTGAGCCTCTCTCATAGTGGCTGTTCATACACAGCTAGTCCTGAATGGATTTTCAACTTCCTTGCAAGCCCTTGTTCACACCTAAGGACTGACAAAGTTCAATTCCAGCAAACAGATTGCTACATGCAGACTACATGCACGAAGTATCCTCTTGGAAGAAGACGGTGATATCAAATTCAGCATCCGCAAAGAAGAAATACTGCAAGAAGTGATTTAATGTGTGTGTGTGTGTGTGTGTGTGTGTGTATATATAAGCCTTGTAAACCCGACTTTGAGCTACGCTCATCCCGCTAACAAGATTTCGAGTGTATGAGGTCTTTTGGAATTTTGCAAGATGTCCGATCAATCCATGGAAGATTTTATGGCCAAAGGTGATTTACCAGAACCAACGATGGAGCAAAAACTGGACCTAATTATGATGCAGCTTCAAGAGGAAGGAAGAGCACGTCAAACTTTACAAGCTCAATTGGCCAATCTGCAACGATCTACTGTTGACAAAGATGAACTGCAATGTGAAGATCTTATACGACGTACGATCAATGTGACACTTGAATCACAATCTATTCGGAAAGAAATAAAGATGAGTAAAAGAAATTTTAAATTTCGTACTTTCAATGGGTCACGCGATGGAAAGACTGTACTTGCTTTTATCACTCAATTTGATGATTATTTCCATGAAGAACAGTATGCTATGAGAAAGACAAAATTAAGTGTGTCACTAATCACTTAGTGGACAGAGCATCCCTATGGTGGATTGTTGTCCGTAAAAGCATTGATTGTTCTACTACTTGGGAGACTTTCCAAAAGCAATTTTTGTAGAATTTCCTTCCACCCCAATTCCACGAAAAAGCAACCAAACAGTGGGATGTTCTGCAACATAGGGATTGTGAGCCTTCACAATATACCGAGCGTTTTTGGAATGCTTTATTGCAACTTCAAATTCTCGAAGATGTACCTGAGGCAACCCATAAACGCAAGTTTATGTCTGGTTTACTTGGATATTTTTATACGAAGGTGAACATGTTCAAGCCCAATCACTCTCGAAGATGCAATTTCTTTGGCCCATGATACTGAAGACAGTATTGGAGGACGATAGAAGCGACCACAACACTTTCAAACTAATGGTAACTTTGGTTCAAAACAATTCAATTCAATAGATATCAGATCCCTAGGGTAGACGATCTTATGGACAAACTACAAGGGTCTGCAATATTTAGCAAGATAGATCTTAAATCTGGATACCATCGAGTACAATTGGACACATCTGATATTTTCAAAACTGCATTTAGAACACAATTTGAACACTATGAATTCTTTGTTATGTCTTTTGGTCTAACTAATGCACCAGCCACATTCAGTCGTATGATGAATCGCATATTTTTGAAACATCAACATTGTGTCATTGTTTTCTTTGATGACATATTGGTTTTTAGTAAGAATGAGAACGAGCATTATGGACATTTATCTTTGGTTTTCAAATTATTGAAAGAGAATCAATTATATGCTAATCCTGAAAAGAGTAAAATTTTCCAAACACAAATTGAATACCTAGGACATATTGTTTCATCTGAAGGTATTAAAGTTGACCCTAAAAAGATAGAAGCAATTTTGAATTGGCCGATACCTAAAAATTGCACGAATTAAGTTCTTTCTTAGGTCTTGCTAGCTTTTTCAGGAAATTTATGAGAAATTTTTCATTGCTTGCATTAGCTCTAACAAAATTATTAAAGAAATGCATTGTGTATCATTGGTCCGACAATCAACAAAAGTCCTTTGATTTACTGAAACATGCTTTAACTCATGCTCTTGTATTGCAATTACCTGACTTCAATAGACCATTTTTCCTAACTGATGCTAGTGGATCTGGAATAGGAGCAGTCCTTATGCAAGATTCCCATCTCATAGCCTACTCTAGCTGCAAACTTAAACCCTCTGAACTTTAAGAAATTGCTAGCTGTAGTACAAGCTTTACATCAATGGAAACACTATTTAATGGGATTTGAATTCATGATCAAAACTTACCAACAAAGTATTAAACAACTCCTTAGTCAACCACAAATATCTGACCGATACATTAAATGGGTTGCTTTTATTCAAATTTTTCATCCACTCATACAATATCAACTCGAAAAAGAGAATGTTGTTGCCGATGCTTTAAGTAGAAGACCGACTATTCATAATATCTCTGTCATATCTTTTAAGTCTCTTCTACCTATGAAAGATACCCATGACCAAGACCTTAGTTTTCAAACTGATTGGAATAAATTAGTTGCAAATAATTGAATTCCAATTGATTCATTGTCTTACACTAATGGATTTATATTCTATGAAAAAAGATTATGTGTAACTATTTCATTTCGATCATTTGTCTTGCACGAAATTCATTGTCCCCCATACCAAGGCCATAGAAGAATTATTTCTACTTTGCGTACACTAATTGAAGATTTTTATTGGCCACACATGGAATCTGATATATCTAACTTTATATCTCAATGTTTAATTTGTCAAAGAGTTAAACGACACCATGGTAAACAATATAGTTTATTAATGCCTTTACCAATTCCAGAACAACCATAGGAATAAATTTCAATGGATTTTATCATTGGTTTGCCTAACCCTAAAGCTAATCATGATATGATTTGGACTATTGTCTATAGATTTAGCAAACAAGCATATTTCATTCCATGCAAGAAAACGTTAACTGCAACTTAAGCTGCTTAATTGTTTTTGAAAACTATTTTCACTAATCATGGTTTGCCAAAAGTTATTATTTCTGACTGTGATTCTAGATTTTACAATAATTTTTGGATTACTTTGTTTGCTAATTTAGGAACAAAGATTGATTTTTTATTTGCATTTCATCCTGAAACAAATGGACAAACAGATTCTACTAACAGTACAATTTTAGATCTTTTACATGCATACACAATTTCAAAACTACAAACATGGGATACACATTTACATTTACTTCAGTTTGCATACAATAACACACCACATACAGCTACACAGAAAGCACCATTTGAAATTATTTATAGACATAGATTGCTTACACCTGTTACATCATTGTCAAACAAAGTTCAAGCTACTGATGATATTGCTAATATGCATGCTACTATTTTTTATGAAGTTAAAGATACGATTGCAAAAGCCCAGTAATCATACACAAAACAAGCTAACAAGAAAAGAAATGCTATGAGTTTCAAAGTTGATGATTGTGTTTGGTTACGCATCGAAAAGAAAAGATTACAAAGTGTTGACAAACACCCTGTTGTAAAGTTAGCTCCTAGATTTTATGGACCTTTCAAGATCATTCACAAAACCAATGACAATGCATTTGAACTAGAATTACCACAACATTGAAAAATCCACAACACTTTTCATATCCGTTTATTACGACCTTTTAGAGACCAATTACCTGTATATCCTGTCTATGAAAACCCTCCTTTGTTAGAAGAAGAAACTGAAATCCTTGAACCTGAAACTATTCTAGATATTGACTTTATGACCACTAGAATTGGCCATATATATTCTAGATATTTGGTTAAGTTTAAAAATCATCATGTTGAAGAGGCCCAATGGATGCATGCTCAAGACCTAAGTGCTTACCCCTCACTGTTGGCTTCACATTGAGCTAATAGCAATTGAGGACAATTGCTATTCCACCTCGGGGGTATGATGCCAGGAGGCATATTCCATGGTCAATTCTGTGAGTTTTTGTGATGGATTCTGTAAAATTATATTTGTTGATGGGGCTCATACACAAGGTGGATTCCTTGTGCGAAAAAGTCGATGGGGACGACTGTCCTTTTTGGGCGTCTTATTAATTTAATGTGCAAGTAGGTGATTCCACAAAATACATATTTAAATTAATGGACGTTTATGAGTTTAGAGTGCGCACTCGTAATAAATTAAGGTTGGAATTGAGTTCTAACCAATTTATTTATTTTGTAGCTGAAGACTGCTAAGTATTCACTTTTATCAGTTTAATTTTATTATTTTCTAACAATTGTGAATGCTTCAGTTGATGTGTAGAGCAAGTAGTGGTGGCGTTGGAAAGCACTGGGCGATAGCGTGTATTCAAGTTATTTAGAATAAATTATCATTTTGATGTGCGCGCATCTTAGGCGTGGCACCAATATTTATTTTGATGTACTTATTTATTGAAGCACCTGGCATTTATTTATTATTTTGTATACTCATGGATGTATGATTTAAATATTTATTATTGGGCATTGTATTTGGGCACAGCCCAACTCTTTGGGCGCCCAACCGCTTTATTCTTTAGTTGGACAAAACCAAACACAAAAGCTAAAGCGTGCTAATTGTAAATTGGGCTATTTTTTGAGCTTGGAGAAGAATAATATATCAAATAAATGCTTTGTGGAGCGCTCACACAAGACATAGGGGGAGATTGTACCCAATTAGTCTTTTGCTTCATGTCATGCAAGTCTTCTCTCTTATTTTTTGTGCAAAAGTAGAGTTCTTTTGTTCTTGGGGACCTTCCAGTGCTCGCTACGTACGCATACATCATTCGATCTATGCACCAGAGCTAGATCCCTCAATAGTCTTTTGTATCGCAACACCAACCATTTAGTTATATAGATTCTTGATTTGAGTAATGAATGATTCAACTCTCTCTCCTTCAACAAACTTCTCTACTACTAGTTGATTCTTCAAGTTTTTAATCCTTGTTTTATTTCACATTTTATACTAACTCAGTATGTTCCAAGCCTCTGATGCCCTCATTGTATATTGAATCAAGGTCAAACACTATGAGATGGGTTGTGGTTTGAATTTCATTTATTGGGGGATGGGTTGTGGTTTTGAATTAGTCTCTAGCATCGCCTCTAGAAGCTCATAAGAATCAAGGATATTTCTAATTTTAAACTTCCATAAAGTTAGTTTGTACCATCTATCTTTCATTTACTAAAGATTAGTGGAATCCTCAATGTCTGAATTGTCGATACATCACCATCACCACCTGATGCACCAGCATTGCTATCTAATATAATAGATGATTTTTCTCATCTTCAATGGTGAAGCCCTTACCTCTCGCATACTTTTCACTCCTCAGAGCCCCTAGTCTCTAATACCATGTAGAAATTATACCACATAATAAATAGAATCTAAGCAAGGAGTAGAGAACACACGACAAATCTAAGAAGAACAAAAACTACTTTAATTTCAAATAAACTGATACAAAGATGGCTCTATCCACCAGTGCACTTTCACATTGAAGCTCAGATGGCAATCCAAATATATCATAGGTGAATAGCTTAAGGGGATCTAGAAGAACTTTAACTTGGTGAAAGATAGATTCACAATGGCTTTGGAGGGATCTTTCTTTTATAGCCCTAAAATATAGTCTAGTTTGTATGTCCAACCATATTATGATTGTTTTCTAGTCGTCATGAAATATTCGAGGTAATATTCTCTTTATAATGTTTCCTCTCAATAAAGCCTTGCTATCCATTGGTTACTTGGGACTTCATAGCCATGTTAATGTTACAACTATATATATCATCTCTCACTTGACTTGGGTCTCACCTATATATACTAACTCTATATCAATATGAATCATTCTTTGGGAGCATGTCTTGTGTATCTCTCTCGTACTCTCTCTCTCTCTCTCAACATGGTATCAGAGCTATGGATGCGTAGCAACAATAAGGAAGATAAGTTGTTTCATTGTTTATACTTGATTGAATTCTTTGCACAAGTGATGATTTGATACATGAACTTGCTCAAATTAGAAGTATTAGTTAATTTTTTCTTTAAAAATAAAAACAGGTCCAAGTGCGTAGCTCTTGTCATGCTCTCGAATCCTGTCAAAACGGCTTGTCAATCGGAGTTCTCGATCAAAAGTTATGACAATTCAGGATTCAAGACAGCAATTCTACTCGAATATGCGATTCTTTATTTAAAAGTGTAATTCTAATTACAGTTCATTAATCCCCAATTACAGTTTGTTAATCTCTCATCTTCGTTAATGATGTTGATTACGACAAGCAAACATCTTGCTATTTTTAGCGATGTTTTATTATCGTTCACGTTCTTTGCTCAACCGAAATAGCACTTTTCTTATATGTGTCATCTCGTCTTGCATGTTACGCCTCTCTATTTCGGGCTTTCTTTTTAGTCACTCAATACTTTTCGTCGTTCTTATGTGCATCTCCCTATTTTGATTGTCATGCGTCTCAACTACGCTCGTCTTGATCATGGTTTGCAGATTCTGCGATCTCATCTTATTTGTTTTCTCTCGACATACAGGCATGGCCAATTGCGTAATTGTTAATGGATATCCGTCTGGCCAACATTTAGTTCCCTTCTTCCAAGGACAAGGCTTTCCTAGGTGGAAAGCAAAGATGATGCTAATTCTTGAAGGTGACGAATTATTTGATATTGTTTTCGGCGACCTCTCTTGCCTAGTTCAACCTATTGATGTGATGAATAACAATTCTGTGATTACTGATGGTCCATTATTTGAACAATGGAAAATTGATCATACTGATTGGATTCATCGTGACAAAGCGGCTCGTCGTTATATATTGTCTGCACTTCCTAACTCACTTATGTTGGATGTCTTTCATCTGGAAACCTCTTATGCTATTTGGGAGTATCTTATCTCAACGTTTGAGAAGAAATCGGTCACCGAAATTTTATATCTCCAAACTTGTTTGAAGAATCTTCAATATAAGGTTGGTACTTCTATGCACTCTCATATCGAGGCTTTTAAAGATATTATCAATCAGCTTGGTGCTGCCGGCACTCTTGTTGCTAAAAATCAGATTGTTACTCAACTTCTTCATACCATCAAAGATCCTTTATATGACAATATCATCACTATTTTGTCTAACAAGGATGATATCCACGTTGACAAAGCATGTATATCTCTTATTGAATATTCTCAATGTCATGAGCATCATTTGGAAAAATCTGATGCTGTTTTGGTCACTCGCGAACAAAAGGATTTTGATGCTGCTTTTGTTGCTCGCAAGCATCCCGCTTCACATTTTCAGCAGGGTGGACGCCCTAATCAAGGTAGTAAATCTTCTCGTCTTGCTTATCTTAAAAAACATTGTTCTTATTGTGATAAGAAAGGGCATGTGGCTTCTGATTGGCTGGGCACGTCAATATGATGAGGAGCATGGAGTTACTACAAAGCAACCTCACTCGTCCAAAAGTTTTCCTCCTTGTGATTATTGTGCACATACAGATCATCCATCTCGTCGTTGTTATAAACACAGATATGATGAAGAACTTTCTCGAGCTTATATTGTTCAACAAACTACAACTGATGATGATCATACTCATCAGGAGGTCAATTTCGTCCATCATGATATCTCTCCAGAAAATGTACTTCATGTTCATGATGGTTCTCTATTCATCATTGATTCAGGTGCCACTGGAAACATGACATACCAATCGCAGTGGCTTCACAATTATCATTCTCTTCCTGTCAAGAAGTTTGTTTACCTTGCGGATGATACGACTTGTCAAGTCAAAGGAGTGGGTGATTTATATCTGGGGACTATTTCATCCACTAGAATATTAAGAGGAGTTCTTCATGTTCCAGATTTGCAAAGAAATCTTCTTTCTGTTGCTCGTCTAGTTGATCTTGGTTTGTTTGTTGGCTTCGATCATAATCGATGTCGTATAGAGAAAGACGGGCATACTATAGCAGTGGCTCCTCGACATGGTAATCTATTTGAGCTATCATTGAACGATACAGTTGCAAATATTGTTACTGCCCCTAGAGATGCAAATTGCAAATTATGGCATCAACGATTTGTACACTCCAATTTTGCCAAAATTCTTGATCTTCATCGTCATGGTCTTGTGCAAGGTATGGATCTTAAATCTCATCCACGTATGGGAATATGTGAGTACTGTGCACTTGGAAAACACCATCGTTCGCCTTTCCACACTTCTACTTCATCACATTCCTCTGCTCTCTTGGATTTGGTTCATACCGATATTTGTGGTCCTTTTCTTGCCTCAAAGTCTCAATATCGATATTTTATAACTTTCATTGATGATTTCTCACAGTACACACATGTCTATCTTCTTCGACATAAGTCTGAGGCTTTATCTATTTTTAAACAATACAAGATAAGTGTGGAGCTTCAAACTGGACTCTCTATAAAGACGCTTCGCAGTGGCAATGGTGGTTAATATGTATCCAATCTATTTGATGACTTCTGTAAGGATCAAGGTATTCATCATGAGTTTACAGTTCCTTATTCTCCTAAGCAAAATGGTGTTGCTGAGCGCAAAAATCGCACTATTCTTAATGCTATTTTTATGCACTCTAGTTTGTCTGGAAAGTTTTGGACTGAAGAATTTCTAACAGTTGTTTTTATTCAAAATCATCTTCCAACTACTGCACCTGCTGGTAAAATTCCTATAACAATTTGGACAGGGAAGACACCTTCAGTCTCTCACTTTCGCACATTTGGCTGCATTGCTTATATTCATGTGCCCAAGGACACTCGACATAAGTTGGATCCTCCAGGTTTGAAGGTTATCTTTCTTGGTTATTTAGATCATTCCAAAGGTTACAAATTTTATGATCCTTCTTCTCAAAAGGTTATCATTAGTCGTGATGCTATATTTGATGAGAAGACTATGGGTGGCACATGGTCGTCACATGTTTCAGATGATACACAGTCTTTGCTTAGTGCATTTCCTTACTTGCTTTGTGATTCTACTAATTCTGATGATCATAAACCTCCTTCACCTCCAAAGAAGATTGATGAAAATTTGGAGATCTATGTCGATCTTCCTATTGAGATAGAGCATGGATTCTATTCTATGGAATATGATGTCTTTGATGATGCTATGTCTGTCCAAGAGGATCCAATATCGTATATGGAAGCTATCAATTCGTCTCAAAGGGATCAATGGGGCAAGAAGCTATGCAAGCTGAGTACGATTCTTTAATCTCCAAAGGTACATGGATTCTTACTGAACTCCCCCAAAATCGTGTTTCTATCAAATGTAAATGGGTTTATAAAACCAAGACCAAAGCTGATGGCTCGTTTGATAAGTTCAAAGCACGATTTGTTGCAAAAGGTTACTCACAGATTGCAGGAGTAGATTATCAAAAAACATTTTCTCCCGTTGTGCACTCCACAACTGTTCGTATGATTTTGGCTTTTGCAACACTATTTGATCTAGAAATTCACCAAATGGATGTTAAAATGGCTTTTCTCAATGGGGATCTTGAAGAAGAAATCTATGTTGAGCAACCTGAAGGTTTTATGATTGCAGGAAAGGAGCATCTTGTATGCCACCTTCATCGTGCATTATATGGATTGAAGCAAGCCTCTCGTGCTTGGTATATTAAGATTGATCAGTTCCTCACATCTAAAGGTTTTGTTGCATGTTTTACTGACCCAAATCTTTACATCAAAAGGGAGGACAAATATTTTATTATTCTTGCTCTATATGTTGATGCAACTATTCTTGTGTCAAATAATATTGCTTTCTTGGATGCTATGAAGAAGCTTTTATCGACTGCATTTGAAATGGTGGATCTTGGTGAGATACATTCTTGTTTGGGTATTCAAGTTCAACGACACTGACAACAAGGCATTCTTCTTCTTCGCCAGACAAAGTTTATTAATGATATTGTTAAGAATTTTGGGTTGACAAATGCGCACTTTGCCAATACTCCCATTCTTTCAAGCTCTACCAAGGGTACATCTACAACACGCAATGAAGAATCAGTCATTCATCAACCTTTTGCTAATCTTGTTGGTTGTCTTCAATTTATTGGTTTAAACACAAGACCAGATATTTTATTTGCAGCTAATTTTTTGGGACAGTATCTTTCTTCCCCTTCCACTATTCATTGGAGTGCTGCAAAACGTATTCTTAAGTACCTCAAGGGTACTAAGGAATTTGGTCTTATTTATCGTCGTCGAGAGGATTCTTCTTTATCTTCTTCAACTTCTCTTGACCTTATTGGATATACAGACGCTGATTGGGCAAGTTCACACTTATCCATGCGATCTACAAGTGGGAATTGTTTCTTTGTAAATGGATGTTTGGTTTCTTGGTCCAGCAAGAAACAACGATGTGTTGCGGTTTCTACAACTGAAGCCGAATATGTTGCTGCATCATTAGCAGCTCGCGAGCTAGTTTGGCTTCGATAACTACTTGCATATTTGGGACATCCTTCATCATCTAGTACACCTCTTCAATGCGATAACCAAAGTGCTATTAGTCTTACCAAAGACTATATACAACATAGTAAATCAAAGCATATTGCTATTCATTATCATTATGTTCGACATGAAGTCAAGAAAGGTTCCATTATGGTGGAGCATTGTCCTAGTGATCAAATGGTTACAGACATCTTCACAAAAGTTCTTAGTGAAGCTTGCTTTAGCTCATTAAGTCATGCACTTGGTATTGTTCCAAGTTCTTGACTCACTGATTGAGGCATGTATCATTGTATTCAAGAAAACTTTATAGTAAATCATTTTTGTATCGTAGGTATGTGTAGGGGCTCAGGTTTTTCCCTTGTTCTCCCCAAGGGTTTTTTCACTCGCAGCCAGAGACCTTTGTTTGAGTGGGGATGTTACAACTATATATATCATCTCTCACTTGACTTGGGTCTCACCTATATATACTAACTCTATATCAATATGAATCATTCTTTGGGAGCATGTCTTGTGTATCTCTCTCGTACTCTCTCTCTCTCAACAGTTAATACCAATGGGGTTTGAAATATCAAAGGCACTCCTATGAGAATGGGTTTGAAATCTATCTAAAGGAATAGGTGACTCCATTCTAGCTCTTGGAGGAGGATTTGACCCATGAATACTCAAAATAGACTCATCAATCCTCCTAAAGAAAGTATTCCCAATGTCTATGTGGTATACCCTTCTTCCAAATAATACTTGGCTAAGGTTTACTCTTGATGGTTGAAAGGATTGTTTGCCTCTACTCTCTTTCTCTTTCATTTGTGCTACCACAAGTATAGAGATTTGAGTACTAAGTTTGTCCAATGAATCTCCAATAGAAGAGGAAACATTCTCCAAGGAATCCTTTGTAGAGTGGGCTATCTACTCCATTGCTTGCTCTGTGTGTGAATGTTGGATTGACCCATCTATTCAACCACTTGATCTAGTTTAGAGACTAACTCCATATGTCTGATAGAATGCCTAGTCTTATAGTTACAAATAATGGTATTGAGAGTGCTATATACGCCATATTCTTGAGATTATTCCTGATCATGATATACCTCAAGTATTGCCTCAAACACCATATTGAGGAATATGGGAATTTCCCATAAGTTTGGGACAGGTGGTCAAATCTTTGGATTTGTCATAACTTGAACACTATAACCCCAAATCGAGCGCTCTATAGCTCAATAGATTCCATTTTTCAAGCGCTTTCCAATGATAGGTCACATCATATGGTTTTGAGAAACTTATGGGCATGTTATCCGGGTGCCATCTTTTTAGTATTCAAAAAATGGGAATTGGGAGATTCCCAAACTCACTAATATTGTGTTCTCATGTAATTTCTTAATTTGTTTTTCAACATCACCATTAGGATTTTCTTTGTTTCCAGTCATTTTTTCTTAATGTTACAATGTAGTCCCAGTAGACCTCTTGTCGATAGATCCTTGCCATCTGAAACCTCGTCCCGCCATAAAGGAGCATCGAATGGACTCTGCAAAAAAAAAAAAACTACACATCAGTCCACCATAAAATAATGCATTTTAATTTAACTTAGTAACTACGGACAAGAAAGATGAGTGACTTACAGGGCCGCTGCGTCCATACAATCGGTCGATCAATGCAATGAGACCGTATCTCTTTGCATATCAAGTCTCTAGGCCGGTGGGATCACGGTTTGTAATGGAGTGCTGCAAAGAAAAAAAATACAACTGTTAGAAACACCATTGTCAATACAAGAGATATTGCAAAAAAATGAGCAAGCAGAACAAAAGAAAAACTTACAAAGTCCTCCAAATATGTCGTGTGGCCGCCACTCCCAAGATGGTGGACCACTCCTGCCTCCAGTCATGCCCTCACTCCCTCTCATTGCTATCTCCAAGGTCCTAGAGAATCTGTAGCCTTCTCCCTGAGTCGGCGCAAGTTGTCCGCGTCTAGCCACTCGGACTTTGAGGCCCCACTCTTAAGTGCCTTGCATACGTTCGATCGTCTGTGTGACATGTACGCACACATGCACTCCATCATCCAGCCCATGGAAAAACCTATCTGTTGTGGCAAGTACCGGAAACTCCTCATGCAAGGATGCTACTATGTAGTCCTTGCTCCCCTCCGGTATGTTCCTCCAATGATCCAAGACGTTGTGCCGAAAGACTTGTTTGCACAACTCTCTCATACGAGCCATCACCCTCCTCCCCTCATCATTCATGATGATGGCTCCTATCCTATCATCTACAAGGTATCCATACCCCTCTAGGTTATGCCTGAGATGTGTCCTCTCCCACCTGCGACCACGCTCCTGGGCATATCCAGAAGACCCATGTACATCTATTGTATCTATGAGGGTAGTATCTCTCAGAGTAGCACCCATAGGGGTGCCACCTATAAAAGACTCAGCAAAAGATGGACTGACTGGAGTAGATATCCCCACAGGTGTGATAAATCTTACGGGTGATGTAACTCCAGCAGAACAACGAGATAGAGACACTGCGTCGGTACCTCCACAACAACCACTTGAGCCACACTCTCTTAAATTTCTATGAGAGCAAGGAGTAGCACATGTATCCCGAGCCAATCGCAGGCTCACTGCGTCAAGGTCTCCGCAGCATCCCCCTAAACCACTCCCTCTATCCGGCCCAAGTTTGGAGCGTCGACCTTGTCTCCTGGAAAGTGAAGCATCAGAGCGCACCAAAGTAAATCTAATAGAACAGCTTGATGGTGTCCAAGACAGTTCCTAGTCGTCCATATCTTTGAATCAAGCCATTTAATCTAGAGACATATGCATGAAGATCTTCTATAGCTTCTCGTCGCTCATCCCTTGACTTATCGTGCTGATCTAAATATCCACAAAGGTCACCTGCACAAACAAAATTTAATGCTAGCATTATCAATATAAATCATATATCTTATGTA
This sequence comes from Lygodium microphyllum, assembly GCF_053477565.2. Taxonomy (NCBI): domain Eukaryota; kingdom Viridiplantae; phylum Streptophyta; class Polypodiopsida; order Schizaeales; family Lygodiaceae; genus Lygodium; species Lygodium microphyllum. The sequence goes on from NC_141143.1 coordinate 164,482,312, forward strand.
TCTTTATAAGTGATTCGTCAAAAAATTGAGTAGGTGGATGCTCCAAGTATGAAGTACCCTATGGTCCCATGTCAATCTCCTGACACTACTCTGCACACATTGGAAGGTCGATACACATGTCATCATAAAAGGATGAGTCCACCTTGTTCTCAAAGAATTCTTGGACTCTTGTATTTCCATCATTGTTACCCGATGCTAACTCCTCTACAGGCTCCAAGATTTCAGTGGCCTCCACCCCTTGCAATATCGACCCCTCTATTTGCATATTGTCCTCATGTATGCTCGGAACACTGCTTTGATAATGTACTCTCGCACTTCGAAGAGCTGAAGGTATAACATACCACCACCAAGGTTGTCGGGGGTTTGGATAGAAAATTACCAGTTCAAAATCACATACAATAGAGATTTAACTTTTGTGGCATGTACCATGTCGTAATACAATTGAAAAAAGCATGAGTTCATGCACCTATTCACAATGGACCGGCAACACAAACGTGTCGCACAAATCCGTCCATTTTTTCCCGGAATCTATTTCAAGAAATCCAGATGGACCTCGTTAAACTGTTGCTCCAGCTCTTCAAGTACCACTTTGAACCACTGCACATCGAATAGGATCATGGAGAAGCTATGGTAATACACCATGACAATACTTTGCAAGTTCCCAAAATACTCAATCTCATCTATAATCGTGTTTGGATCTGTTGCTCCTCATCAGCTCTCTTGCTTGAACTTTGCCATGATACCACAATCTGTTGTGGAGCGCATTTTGTCAATACGCTCCACGCGGAAACGTTGTCCGCGCGACCACGCTGCACTATATATTTTGTACTGTACATTGAAATACTCAATTAGTTGTTTCATATAAAATATAGATACGACAAACCCTAAACACATTATCATCTTTGGACTACATCCCCTAGATAATTCTCTCTCCTCGGTTGAGACCTCCACCCCTTCGCGAGACACTACGGTCAAAGCTCCATGCAACCATCACGTTGACATAAACCATGGCATCTCCTCCATGCCCTTGGGATATCGAATCGGTCGATGGCGCGTACTACGTCGAAATTCAAATTGCGCTTCCTCTTGATCTTTTCTAGCTTGCTGGTACCTAGTGAGCCACATCTCCATGGAGGCATGGTGCAACATACAAAAGTGATTTACTTTCTTCTCCATTGTAGCATCCATTATTTTTTCTACCCCATTTCCAACCATCACATCTCCGGTCAGTCTATCATTTTCCTTCAGCGACCATAGCATACTGTTGTCTAAATCCACCGTTGGTAGCCATTATGAAATATGCACTAACGCCTCTCTCAGACACCAACTAACCTTTAGCCATGCTACCTTTTGCCTGAGCTCATTGTCCCGCACAGTTTTTCAGGGTTTTTATGAATCACTCTAAGAAGAACATCCATCGTGTATGGACAGGTCCAGCAATCTCCACTTCATTTACAAGATGCACAAGGTGGATTTATATCGTGAGCATGCTGGTAGACAGGTATTTCTCAAAGAGACAGATCATCTCCACTGCTCCCCGCCTTCGGGATTCAATAGAGGACATCTTAATCTCCTTCTATGAGATCCATTGCACTAAAGTTGACAACTTGTAAATCGCTCTGTATATTTCTTGAGTAAGGCATCATGCGATTGCAATCAGTAGTACAAACTGCCACAAACAAGGAAGCATTATAAACAATGACTACTCTCCAAATAGCAAAATACGCAGGCCACTTACAATCCATTCGTAGTACAAACTTGACATATCTTATGCCAATCATGGGATTTTAGCCCTGATAATTTATCATCTTTAGAAAACACGAACGTGAGAGAACGCATCATACCCATCGGAGTGTGGATAGACTTGACTATTTGCTTCACAATGCGCTCTTCTTTAGTGGACAAAACCTAAGGAGCACGAGGTGTTTACAAGCGACCATCAGCACTTGTGGGAGCTCTCGCTCAACCGCCAAGACCCATGGACCGCTTATTGTTTCAAGCATTCCAAGCGAGCTCTAATGGCTATCTCTCACCTAGCCAACGCGCCATCAATCCTATGAGTGTTGTGAGCTTACCTTGATGCCCAATCGAGTACCCTTCTCTCTCTTGCACTCGGTAGCTCCACGATTCTTGATGCTAGCTCAAGCATCCTCAAGCCTCCTCCATCTCCAAGCTCCATCCTCCATAGCTGCGCACACAAGAGAAGAAAAGAGAGTAGAAGAGAAGAAGAGGAGAGGAGATGGTGAAGAGCTTCACCCTCTTGATCCCTCACTCTCACACACACTCACTCCCTCACACTCTCACACTCCCTCTCTCAAGAGCACACACAAGCAAGAAGGAGAGAAGAAGAGAGGAAGAAGAAGACTCTTTTTGCCACACACCAAAGAATGAGCTTCTCATTCTCTTTTCAACTTTATATACAAAGCCCTAAATCCTTTTTGGGCGGTCATTCCTCTTTTACATGACCGACCGTAGCCTAGGCCCTTTTTCCGTGTGTGTGGTGCCCGTGGCAGTGGAACTGGGAGATGGGTGACCTTGGGCAAGCCCTTGGTAATGTCCCACACTTGAGGACCTATTTCGTGCTTCGTTTGGAGGTGCAGTGCAAGTTTTAGGGTGACAGGTTTGAAAGTCCTACCCTTGATGTGCCTTAAGTGTGAAGTGGGGGGGGGGGGGGGGGTGATTGTGGTGCATCTTTCTTCTTCTTCTTCTTTTTCTTCTTCTTTTTTTTGGTCATAAAATATAATAGCATAAGGAGGCGTATACATGGGGACAAGCGATATAAGGGCATGATAGGAGTTTACTCCTCGTCCTTTGAATGGCGGGTAGGGGATGGCGGAGGGTGGGGCACCTTGTCAAGGAATCTTTGACTCAACAAGTAGCTTTTGAGGTTGAGGCAGGTTTTGAGGGTGGTGGTAGAAAGGAAGGGGTGGTTGCACTGGGTGAATTTGCTGTCACTCATATCTTCGAGTAGTGCAACACAGAAAGATGGCAAAAGAGAAGCACATATCATGAGGTGAGTCATGGTGCTGCTGTCTATGGCGTTGGGCAAAATAGAGGGGTGGGAGGTGGCATTCTTGGGGTGCGGGCTCTTGGTGGACTAGGATCCTAATTAGCCTAAGATAATTACAAGTGGTGATGAATGCGGGGTCGGGACAGGAGGTGAACTCGCTAAGAAATCTATCTATAGAGCTATACAAATTGGGGAGGGTGAAGAGAAGGGTGTCCCTATGGGAGGTGCTATTGGTATTATAGATAATGGGAAAGTCGAACCTACTGTGGATGGATGGATTGAAGTCTACTCCTACCCTTCGAGGATACGGCATAAAAGTAGGGTCGTTTCTCTCCGAAGAGAGGGTGTTGCAAAATGCCATCCATGCATCAAGGTTGATATCAAAAATGTGTCTCCTCCAAGTGGGTTGGCAATTATAGCCTTCCACTGATCTAGGCACCTGGAGGACTTTATCTTGCCAATATTCGCGGTTCTCGGCTCCGCAAGCAGTTGGGTGAGCCTCACGCTCCGCTAACCACTTGCCTTTGAGCCTTGCACCCATAACAATGACGTCCTCTACAAGTTGAATGGGCAGTACCCTATTCAAGGTAGTGGGAAACTCAAAGCGCAAGTCAAAGGGGTTGCAGTTATACTACTGTTGTTCCCAGATAATCAATTCGACACAGAATTTAGCATGGGAATCTTGAGTGCGCGGTAGGAGAGGGGCAGGCTGTCTTGGAACGGGTCTGGTATTCAGCTTTCTCCTTGCCTTCTCCACCATCTCTTTCCTGCGGTTGGTTTGGGTTGCTCTTCTCTTGGCAGATGTATCAGGGGGCTGCACTTCTGCTTGTTGTGGTTGAGGGGGTGGTGGGATGTATTCCTCCTCCTGAGGTCCCAGATCAGAACTCTGGTTCACCCCCTTCTACTTGCTCGTCTTCTTGTGCTTTTGCCTCTGTGAAACCGAGGTCATCTATTTCTTGCGCCGTCAGGCCTACATGTGCAAGATATCTTCTCTGCTCCTCTAGGCTCTGTGGTGGGCCTCCTAGCTGCAGTGGCAAGTGCAGGCTTGCTATGAGCGCTCTGCGTGCAATGGTTAGTTTCCTTTGCAGCTAATCATTGGCATCATCTCCTTCTGGTCTGGTGGAGTGGAGCAGCGTATTGAGGAAGGTGTGCTGCTGGGCTATCATGGACAGATGGGCCACCTCTGCCTGATTCTCAGCCAGCACCCTGTCTCCTTTGGCCTTGGCCAGTCGGCGTGCTAAGTCCCATATTCTTTGCTCATTGTGATCGGCCCATTCTTTTGCTCTTTTTTCCATATCTTCCAAGCTCTCCCCCTGATGGAGGGTCATTGCCATGAGCTCTTGCTGTTGGGCCTCGAGCTCACGGTGCAGGCGGGACTGCTCCTGGCATTCATCTGCGATCTGCGCATTGAGTTGGTCCAACTTCACCTGCATCCTTCGCACATGTTCTGCCCTTAACTGCTCCAGCTCTGCAGTCTCCTGTCTGATCTTGTCAAGCTGGCTTTGTGCTTCCAGGTTGACTGCAGATAGCTGATCATTCTTGCGCCGAAGGTGGACATTTGTTTCCCTCTCCCCGTTGAGACTCTCCATCAAGATTTTTCTCCTTCCTTCCCAGGCAGTGTCACGTTCCTTCAGGGCTTTTAATTCTTATATCTCCTTAGTGCTGGCTTCCTCCCTGAGCACAACAATTTCCCTTTGATATTCTCTTATATGCTTTGTTCTCTCCAGCTAGAGGGCAGCTTGTGATTCTTGTTCCACTGCCAGCTCCTCCACGGCTATCCTCATTTCTTCCCTGGCCCTTTCCAATTGCGAGACCAGCTCCTTAACATATTCCTCGTATTGGCCTGCTAGAGGTGGGGGGTGGGGCATGGTCGTAGTGGTGACAACATCTTCTATCTTCTGCCTTTTCAGTTCTGGCCTTGGCTCCAGTTCAGCCATGGCTGCCCTTTTGGCTCCTGATGCTAGGGTGGTTACGGTCGCTTCCCTTGCCAGCTCCCGTTCAACCAAAAATTATAGCCAAGTGACCACGTTGCTCTCGTCGACTTTTGGGGTGGACCCTTGGGTGGCGGTGGCAAGGGGTGTCATCATGATAGGAGTGGCTGGCATGGATGGTATGAAGAGGGGGAGAGTTGGCATCATCGGATCCTTTCCTCTTCCTTTTGCAAGGGGTAGGGGTGCGATTTCTGGCACGCTAGTACTAGGACCGGGTGCCTCTGTTTGGTGCAGACCCTCTGCGCCTTCCTCGTCTCTTCTATGATGCTCCTCGATGGAGAGACGGGTTGCCAGCTCTAATTCTTCCTCTTCCTTCCTTCTCAGCTCCTCTCGGCCTTCTTTTTTCTTTCCTCCTCAACCTTGACCGACTATCTTTGAGCCCTTTCCAAACCTTCCTTCTCTTTCTTCTTTCGCTCCTTTTCTCTTTTTCCATGCAGGGCTTTGGTTCGTTGTTCTGCATGCCTTTGTGGTGTAGCCTGGGATTCTCCCTCTTCGTCTGCGTCCGTCTCCGTTTCATCGGACGACCTCTGCTGCTCTTCTATGTGAGGTGGGGACTATGACGGTGACTCGCCACTTTCCTCATCGCCTCCCTCTTTGTCTTCTCCTGCTTGTCCCTGCCCTAGCACTTCTTGGATGATTGCCGTAAGGACACCTCCAAACCCTATGGTGGAGGCCTTAGAGGATGATGCCTTGTGGGTCGATCGGGACGATGGGGACTCCCCTCCCACAGCTCTTCCTCCTGTCGCCATGGCCTTCGCCGAGGCCTTAATTGTCTTTCTCACAAACCCATTAAGATTCACCTCATCCAGTGATTGCGCCGCAATGCTATTGAGCAGAGGTACATTGATTCGGGTCATTATGATGTTGTACCTTTGGCTTGAGAACAAGGCGTGCACCATCTTTGCCTGCAGCTGAATTTCTTGGTTGGGGATGTCCGCCAGGCTAATTCCGTCATTGGTGTGAACCTTCACTTTATCCATCCCCAACATGGCGTAGATGTCTCTTTTCGGCTTCCTTTCCACCTTATTCGGTAGCCCTAGTTCCCTTTCCACCAACTCGGGGGTCAACTCGATCTGCACCTGTCTGGTAGCTTCATTGTCACGCACCGTGACGGTGCCCTTGTTTCCATTGAAGGTATGCAAGAAATCAGCGCACACGGTGTAATCTACCCTCCGGCCCATTGCGTCCAAGTACTTCTGTAGGTGGCACTGCTCTATGATTTGGCGTACCGCTGGCTCTTCGATGGCTACGTCTTCAAGGTTGAAGACGTGGTAGAACTTTAACTGGTTGAAAGCTCTTGTTTCCACCGTGAGGCCGTACTTTACTTGTTCCTCCTCCGAGAAGGGAAGCTTGTCCACTTTGTCCTGGCTTGCCATGGTCGCCACCTGCACGTTTAGCCATTTTCATTTTTAGTACTTTTGGTTACTAATTTGCTGGAAGAACAAAAGCATAGCAGATTTTATTGAACATAGCCTTAGCTTTTCCTTTCAAACTTTTACCACCACCTTTTACCTTTGCAATTTAAATTTAAGCGTTTCACACTTGGTTTACTTTTTAGATTCTATTTCATTTATTTTTTACATTCCTCCACATTCCACCTTCCACTACATTCCACCTTACTACCCCTTCCCCCCTTTGGAAAAGAAGAATCCATCCCAGGATTGGAGGTTGCGAGGCCAAGGCTTTCATTTCTATTTATGTAGGAGCCAAGCGTAGAAGTTGGGGTTATATTCCAGTTGAGCAGCACAGTTGAGATCAAAGGGTCGAATTCCTACATGTGTGATGTATGTGAGGACATCTATGAGAGAAATCACCAGAGTCGACCCGACTTGCGATGTGGATCTCCTCCTCTGTTAAGAGGCGGTCAAGATAGGGATGCCCTATGATATGCTCATCCATTGGTCGACCCCGAAGAGTGGTTAACACTCTATACGAGGTAGGTGCGACGTAGGTGGGATCATACTCGACTGTTTTGATGGCTCGGTGTTGTTCGGCGTTGGTCATTATGCGACAACCGTCAACCTCCCATTGCAACCTAAGAGCGTACCACTACCTTAAGAAGGGTGATCCAGTATCAGCAAGGTGGGATAACCTTGCAATCTCTTGGTCGGTGATAGCAAACATTTTCCGTGGGTCATATGATGTGATGAGGCGTTGCTTAATGGCTTGCTCTTTGGAGACCTCGCTAGCGAGCGACTCAGCGGTAGAGCGAGAAGCCTGCGCAAAGGCGAATTCAAAAGTCTCCCAAGAGCAAGGCATACTGCGCACTTCTATTGCAAAGGTGGCCAGCGTTAGAAATGATCCCCATTCATAGGAGGGCGTAAGGCCGATGGGTGGTTGAGGTTTGCTAGAACTAAAGGTTCTGACTGTACAGAGTTGTGGCTGGGAGTCCCTTTAAGTCGACAACATGGCTATTGGCAAGAGGGGTGGGTTAGGTTTGGTCACAACAGCTGGGCTGCTGCAATCAGCTAGGCTGCGGAGAGTTGGGTTAACTTGGTCGGATGATGCCACCTGTGGTGGTGGCCGTTGTTTGGGCCGATAGGTTTGTGCGACTCTCTTGAGCCGACGTGTAGAGAAGTCGGATGGCTGGGACTCTAGAGAAAACTGCGGCATATGGTCTTGAGGTGTCGGGGGACATGGGCTGATGAGACTTGAGGTCGGCGTAGGAATAGTGCCTTTGGCTGTAGGGGCCTTAGGGATCTACAGCGAGGCATTCCCCTCATAGTAGCCTTGTGCATGCAGGAGGGTTTTAGGGACCCATATTTGCTTAATCATGCGGCGCTTCCAATGATTGTGTCTTGGTTTCCTAGATTTAGAGTTGTAGGTCTTATGCAGACAGGTGCGTCTAGTCCTAGGCGGTTCTCGAGGCTGTTTAGGCACCCATTGGAAGGGAGGCTGTTGGGCCCTTGCTTTGGTTGCTGCAGTCTGCGGTTTATGGGAATCTCGGAGTGGCAGACGCGCATTGCTCCCCTCCTTAGTCTTGTCTACGGATGTTTCTATCGGTGGACTTGCGGACAGTGACGGTGTTACACGGCCTGCTGAAAGCTATGACAATGCGCACATTGCCAATTGCTAGGTGGATGCGCTGCGACTCATAATCAACATTGCAGTGAGTCTGATTTTTGAAGGTTTGCTCGAGTAGTGACTCCATGCCTGTGTCCCTGGTACTTGGCAATACGTAAAAAAGCATTGGGACAATTTCAGACTTGATAGAAATGGCAACTCTACACTTGCCGAGAAGTGCGTAAGATTGAGCCCCGTATGGGCTCAATTTGGCAGTTGTGGGTTGAAGTAGTGGTTTGCCAAGTTGGATCCAATGCTTGTGCATTAAGACATTGAAATCTGCTCCCTCATCAATCAAGGCATTGAAGGAGCATGTTTGCTTGGCAGTGACCGTGACACGGAGGTAAGCAAGTTCTACAGCTTCCTCCTCATTCTCGTAGATTTCAATAATTGTGGCTACTCGCATTTTGACAGGCAGTTCTAACATTGGTGGCTCATGCAAAGGGTGAGTGGGAGGGTAGTACTTCTTGACACGGCTACCATTGAAGAAGCCTATTCCTTCACCGTCCGGTGTCTCAAGCTCAACATTACCAATTCGGTTGATTGCCCGAACCTTGAAGGGTCCGAGACCTCTGAATTTCATCTTTTTCTTATGTCCGTTAACTGAGTAGAGGAGCACTAAGTCACCCTGCTCAAACTCGCGCTACTTGACATGTTTGTCAAACCAGCTCTTGTGTCGGGCTTTCTCGCAGATAAGTGTGTGGGTGGCTAGAAGACGGGTTTTTGATAGGCGTTCCAGCTCGACCAAGCATTGCGTCCACGCTTCCTTCCCTTCCCATCATTCTTGGAGTGCTATTCTCAGGCTAGGGACAAAGAACTATAATGGAAGAATTGCTTCAATCCCATAGGTCAGCCTAAAGGGGGTTTGACCGATGGCCGTTTTATAAGTTGTGTGGTAGGCCCACAAGGCTGCCATCAACTTGTTGTCCCAGTCGCTTCGTGAGGCCGAGACTACTTTAGTCACGACATTGATGAGAATTTTGTTAGTTGATTCCACCTGGCCATAGTGCGAGGTCACTTGCTCCCATAAGGACTTGGCAGTCGTCCTAGCATCATTTTTTCATGTGGCTCTCGCCTCTGCCCATTTTGTGAGGTAATCCGTGGCCACCACGATGTACTTGGCTTGTGAGCCGCGGGGCTGATGGGTCCTATGAAGTCAATTTTCCATTTTTCAAAGGGTTGGCAATAACAGGGGTTAACTTCCTTTGATCCTTACGAATCGGTAATTTTGTCCGTTGGCACTCGTCACAATGCTTGACGAATCGCTTAGCGTCGCGGAAAAGTGTGGGCCACCATTGCTGGGACTGCAGCACCTTCTGTGCTGTCGTGTCTCCGCTAAAGTGTCCTCCTGCAATGCCAATGTGCACCTCTGAGAGCACATCATGCATCCCATGCTCATATACACACCTACGCAGCAATCTGTCTTGCCCTAGTCTATAGAGTTGGCCTGAAATCAGCTGGTAGGGCTAGATCTTCAGGATCGAGCACCTAAGCCATGACTTTTTTATTGCTCGCTCCGGTAGTCCGTGCTCGAGCACTTGGACTATGTCGTCTGCCCAATATGGTGTTAGATCAGCCCTAAACAGGTCTCTTTCACTGGACAGGTGGAATAAGTGGGCGTCAAGTAACTCGTCAATGATGCCCTATCCAGCGGCTTCTCCTGTGGATATACAGGACATATGATCAGCCATGTAATGTTGTTTTCCCTTTCGTACCACCACGGAGAAATCAAACTCTAGGATTAGGAGGAGCCATCGAGCTATACGTCCTGTAGCACAAGGTTTTTTCACTAAATAGAGCAGGGCTTGATGGTCCACGAAGAAGGTGAAAGGGGTGGCCAACAGGTAATGGCGGAACTTCTTCACGGCGAACACCATGGCTAATCCCTCCCTTTCCATTGTTGAATAATTCATCTCCGTCTCAGTGAGTTGTCTGCTAGCAAAACTCACTAGGTAATCTAGGTTATGCTCACCAGGTTGGCACAACACTGCCCCCACTGCAAACTTAGAAGCATCGATGTGTACGTGGAAGGTAGTGGTCCAGTCTGGGGCTCGTAGAATCGGTGCCGTTGTTAGAGCCTTTTTCAATTCTTCATATGCCCGTTGGCATGCCTCGGTCCACTCGAAGACAATTAGCAGCTTGTATAATGGCCTGGCGATCAGTGCGTAGTTCAGTACAAACCGCCGATAGTATCCTGTGTGACCTAAGAAGCATGGAATTCCCTTGTAATTAATTGGGGGTGGAAGGTCAACAATAACGCTAACCTTCAAGAAGTAAATGGCAATGCCGTTCTTTGACACCACGTGTCCTAAGATGCATCCGTGTTTCACCCAAAACTGACATTTCAAGGGGTTTAGGGAGAGATGATATAAGCGGCACCATTCAAAGACTGCATGAAGTTTGTCGAGGTGTTCGATCTAGGTCGAATGGACACACAGATCATCGACAAAGACCTCTAACTCCTTGCAAAGCATGTCTTTGAAGATGGTGTACATGAGGCATTGGAAGGTGGCAGGGGCATTGATCAACCCGAAGGGCATGACTTTGTATGCAAAGAGACTCCACTTAGTGGCAAAGGCGGTCTTGTGCCTACTATCTGCAGGATGCACTTGCACCTGGTTGTACCTTGAGAAGCCATCCAGAAACCTGTAGGCTTCCTTGCCTACCACCCTCTCAAGCATGTGCTCGATGTATGGCAAGGGATAGTTGTCTCTCTTTGTAGTAGCATTCACCTTTTTGTAATTGACGCACACTCGAATTTTACCGTTCTTCTTCATCACAATGACTATGGGTGATACCCAGTCTATGTGCTCAATTTCGTAAATGAATCCAGCTCTCATTAGCTTGTCAATTTCCTCTTTGATAGCATGAGTGTGTTTTGGATTCATGGGGTATGGTCGCTGCTTGACCGGCGTTGCGTCCGATGTCATGGGTATGTTGTGAGTCACAACACTCGGATCTACCCCCCATAGCTCTTCTAAGGACCAGGAAAATATGTCTATATACTCCCGCAAGAGAGCGACAAGACTCAACTCTTCTTTACCAGTCAAGTCATCGGCAATGAACACTGGTCGGGGTATCTCCCCTTCCAGGGCTAGGTTTATCTCCTTGAACTTGGCTGGTTCTTCGATTGGTTCACTCGTCTGCCCTTGACGCTTGGCGCCTAGCAGAACCACTACCCTATCCCCGTTTTTGAATTTTGTGAAGCGTTTAGGGAGCACCTATGGCTTTCGCTGCTCTTCTGATCGTGTATCTTTGGGGTGCTTTGCCCTATCCTTCTTTGACCGTCTGCGTCTCAGGTGGACGGGTAAGTTTCCCTTGGTGCGTCTCGTCATGGGCGGCCTAGGGATCTCTGGGTCGCTATCTGAAGTAACTTCCGATTCAGAGTCAAACCCTCCATCTTCGCTAGAAGAGGTGGTCTCCCCTGGTGGCAACAATTCGGATGGCGATTCAGTTCTAAGTATTGATGTCGTTCTTGATTGGGCTATGCCTGCTTGCTCAAGGTCTATGGCCCCCATACATTCCAACCATGCACGATCACATTTCAGGCGCATGACTCCTTGCTCCAGTCTAAGGGCCTGCCTTTTCTGTGGCTTCGCGTCTACTCGTATCTGCTAAATTTCTCGTCCATCAGTGTCGTACTCTATGGTATCCACGTCACCCTCACTCTCATTACTGAAGGATTGGTAGTCTTCGTATTCATCGCAGGAATCCTTGTAATTCAACTGCCCTTCGTCTCCTAGGGCTTGGTGTGCCCCGTGTCGTTTGGTCTAGAATCATGGCTCAGTTATACATGAGATTTAGCTCGTGCACCCTCGTCCATTGCCACTTAGGATCCTCTAAGATATCTTAGAGCGGTTTGAAGTTGGCAGCCGGGTTGCCCGCTAGCTGGTCTGCTAGGTATTCTAGTACCCCCCTGGAGTACCCTTTTGTTGGATGGCACTTGGAAGGTAGCAGGCTTAGGCCTTTCATGGAGGCTTGCTGCCATCATGTAGACTGGTGTAGAGAGTGCTTCGTTTGTCTTGCCAATTGTTTTGATGGCATGCTCATACGCCTCATGGTCTGAGAATGGTAGGTCAATTGTAGCGAGAACATGCATCCAATCCTACTCATCCTCTGGGCATGGGATATACTTAGTCAAGGGCCCATAGGGTTTCCTGGCCTGAGTGTTCCCTTTGAGCATAGCAGAGATGGTGTCTAGGTCGACTGGTGAGGTCTTCCAAGTGTCCATGTCTATTCTTACGGCATCAGTTCTATTGCCAAGGAAGATCAAGCTGTTACCCCAATCTTCGATGACTCTAGCATTGCGCATCAAGGGTCGGCCTAATAGGATGTCATAGTCCACTCCCTTCATGACTATAAAGTCGACAGAGAACTGGACACCTACGATCTTCATTGGCCAATTCTTCAAGACCCCGAATGGCTTCACTCTCATACCGTTTGCTAGCGTGACATTAAACCGAGCAGCTTCAATAGGCGGGTTTCCCCAAGTCTGCAGCACTGCGTGGCTAAGCACACTAACCCCAGCTCCCGTGTCTACAATTCCCTTCCTTGTTGTGTCACCCAGGGCTAGGACCGGCAGGACTCCGTGCATCTCAGTTCCCTCCTAAAAGGCATTGACGTGCAAGGATTTAGGCACGAAGTGTAGCGTCAGACTTGGCAATTGTGTTTCTGCATCCTGGTCTTGAGGGTCTGCCGTGGCCTGCTCTTGCAATCCCTCGACCCACTGCTTAAGGTCTTGCCATAGGGCAAGGTGCTGCTTAAGCAGGTCCCCCAGGCTAAGTGTTACAAGCGTGGTCACTAACATTGTCAAGAGGTTGTCAGACACTCGTCCTTCTCTTAGCCTAGACTATCCGGGCCAATGGCCGCGGCTGTTCTGTGGTTCTGTTGCGTCTAGACTTGGTCTTAGTGGCACTGCTTGTGGCGCAGTGGCTTCGGCCGACTTAGGTTGAGGTGGCGACATTGGCGTGCTCATGTTGGAGAGATCATTGATCTCGTCCTCTATGATGGGTTCAGCATCTTTGAGATGCTGTTGAGCCTCCCTCACCCATTCCTTCACCTTTTCTATGGCCTCTAATTTTTGCTTTGGATGCGGGTATTCCCCTATCTTAGCGCTTCCCTTTTCGGTTGTGTTAGGGGTTGAAGTGGAGCCCGAAGAGGCACACCAAGGAAACCGGAATTCTCTTGCAAGAAAATCTATCTTGTAACATCAACAAGCTTGTTTATTATGTTTTATATGATCACAATGAAGAAAAGAACACCAGGCACAACAAATCTTCATACAGCATCATGTAGATCTCCCACGGATTTGATAGAATCAACCATATTCTTCAATATCTTCATAAAATCCATCAATAGAACAAAAAAAAGCAAAGGAATACACCATCTTTGAATGGAAATACATCACATAGTATTCATCTTCAATATCTTCATAGTCTTCTCTCTCAATCTCTCATATATAATCACTCTGGTTGAGTAGAATTGGCTATCTCTCACTCTCTCTCTCTCTCTCTCTATGAATAATACATCATATCCTCACTACAATCTCTCAAAATCACTCTCAATAATCCCTCTTAGGTCGTGGATACCCCTCCCAAGAGGTATGTCTGATATGAAGAGTCACCAAAACCACTACAGTGTCTTTTCATAGCTCACTACTGTCACTTCACTCCAGTCTTCACTTGAGTCTTCAGCAGCTACTTCTTTTACTTCTTTAAGCTCTTTTGCACTTGTATTCACCTCTTCCCAAGGCTAGAAGACTTTCCCAAGCTACACTCTCATCCATAAAAACACATACAGAAGCATACAGAACAGTCTACAGAACAGTACCAGAACAGCTACAGTACAGAACAGAACAGAGACAGAAGCTCTACAGAAGACCTACAGAAGGTTACACAAGGTCATCAAAAACTCATAACTCACACTCAAACCATTCCAAACTCTCACAAACCATTCAATAATCTTTAACAAGATCTCAATCTTCACCAATCAATACTCTATCCCTCCTTACAGAAGACAATCAGAACAAAACAGAAGCTATACAAAACCAATCAGAACATCACAGAACCTCATATCTCTACTAATAAATATCATGAACTTCCAAAACATAATTAATATCGTCCAAAACACTCTCAAACCACTTCCAAACCAATCAATCATCTCATAAAATCAACCATTCAGCTCTCAAAAACAACAAAAATCAGCCAAAAAACAAGTCATTTCAACACTCAACATATCCCCACACTGAATAAGGAGCGTCCTCGCAACCTAGGAAAAAGGGAATACAAGTTCATTCGAAAGCTCAACTTTGATCTTCAATATCTCTTTAAAAACAATCCATCCAACCACAACCCCAACTTATAACCTGTATCTGATATAAAAATACAACGAAAGGAAAACCCTTTATACATTAACACTTCTTATCAAACTAGAAATCACAACAAACTTGTAAAGGATATAAGAGGTTTCTTCTTCTTCTTCTTCATCAGCATCTTCAACTCTCCAACCATGACCCCATCACCACAAGTCTCCAAAATGTAGCTCGCACGAAATCCAATCCAATAGGAAACCACCATGTTCATACTACATAAATGAACTCACAATACAAACACTACACACAACACAACCATCTGAATGACTCCTCCAAAAAGAGAGATTCTCATTAAAAATCATCCACCATACATTGGAAAAGGTATCAATGAAGATGATCCCTCTTGAAAGATTGATGATTTCGGAAATGATCCATAGACAAGGATTCATCTACAAATGTTTTGGGAGGATTCTGAAAAAACTGAAGGCAGCACATCCTTTCCAATAGGACCAGGTATCTGCTAGGCAAACAAAGGGCATGAAAATACAATATATCCAGCTACTGGGAATCAATGCTCACATTGACATTCATGCACAACTTTGGAATAGGCTTGGAATCATTATGAGAATGCCTATGCATATACGCCAGATACCAAGCAAAATAAGCAGTTAATTGCACTGAAGGATCTGCATACTATGAATATTGTTGAGCAAAATGAATATAGTTCTGATAAGCTTGGCTAGCAGCTGTCCATTCTCCTGGAATTACTGGCTAGTTTATCTAAGGTCCTATAAGGGAATCATTGGAGCTCCATCCCCTTCTTGATGATCAAACCCGTGATAGTCACTAACCAACTGAGGTGGTTGAGATATAGAAGTGGCAGGAGAGAGAAGTGGAATAAGGAAAAGTGGATGAAGTGAGGGGTAGGCAAAATCATAAAAGGAAGAATGATTTAAAGAAGGAGTGGCTGAAATTTGTAGGGAATCAATTAAAAAGGGTGTTAACTGATAAATAGGAAAGGTGAAAGGTACATGAATGGATGGAGAAGGACATGGTGGAGAAGGGGAAAATACTCTATCCTCAATAAAAGAACAGTATGTAAAAATGGGAATTTGAGGAAAAGAGGAAGGTTGGAAAAGAAGGGGTAAGATAGTTGTGGAATTAGATTGACAAAGGGAAATATATAGATCATATCGGTGAGCCATTTGTTGGTAATACAGGAGGGTAGAAACAGAAGGTCCTAAGAGAGATTTTCTATGATAGGCATAAAAAAAGGTAGAATCAAATGGATTATGTTTGGAAAGATAAGTGAAAAGATCCACCCTCAATTGATTAGTACTCTGGGCATAGGTAGGGGCTGTGTTCTGTCTTTGATTCAGGACCACAGAATCAATCATGGTATGCCAAGAATTATCAAGACAATTAGCCACTTTGGAGGAGTAACTCTAGAACATGTCAGCTAGGCACAACTCCAAATGGTTGACATACAAAACAGCTTGTAAAACCACGTCTCCCACATACCAAGCCATATCCACCTCATCTGGAATTAACAAGTCTCCACGTAGATACATGTAGGACATCAACATGGTATCTGTCGTGACAGAATCTTCAAACACCATCCGTACCACCTCTGTCAGCAACTCAGCAGACCAAGCCCCACTCCATCCATCCTCTAGAAGAGGTAAATCCATCGTGGAAAGCTTCATGTAGAAGGCCAACTTCTGTAATTGGTAGTGGACAAAGAAAGAATGGTCTGGTGGAACATATTCTTGAAACTGCTCAAATATAGACCATAGCAAATCCATTCTGGACTGCAATCTTTCCACTTTATCTTGGAATAGAGGACACAAGGTAGCCTGTCTTTGAAGAGCAGCCAAGTCCTGCTGTGAGAGAGAAGGTATCAAGGGAACATTAGGGCTGGGAGGAACAGACCGTGACTGTGCTAGTTGAGCTTGCAACTGCTTGATTTGGGAAGCTTGTGATTCCACTGTGTCATTAGCAATCTGTAAGGCTGAAAGTTTGTCATCGAAGAGAGTTTGGAACGCCTGCACTTCTCTGGACATCCTCTCCTTCTCCTCTGAAAGGCGAGTAACCTCTGATTGAGCCTCGGTTAACTGAATCTTCAAAGAAGATATCGCATCTCTTTGGGTTGCAACCAGTTGGGTTTGTTGCTCCATCTGCTTAAACAAATATGCTAGGGTATCCTTAGCAGAGGCTAACTCGGATGTTGCCTTATGCAACTGGTCCTTAGACTGCATCAGCTCTTCATAAAGTACAGTTGTTGAACACAGGCTGTCTCACAGACAATTCAATGGAACTCTGAATGTCTTTACGGAGGAAAGGAATTGCATCTCCCGAGACTAGACTGTTCAGTGTGGGAACTGATATGTCCAATGAACCTTCGCAATGTGCTCTGAACAGGTTATTACATGTGAGATACCCAAGGAGATCACTGCCAGAGGTAGCAGGAATGGGCACTGAAGGAAGAACTGAAGGAGCTTTATCTGCTACCCGCTTCAAGCGTTTGTGCTGTATGACCAGGGGAGGCGGAGAATCATCATCCTCTATATCAATGGGCTCTAACTCATTTGAAGGTGGAGGAGGAGGTACTGGATCCGATGGAGGAGGTGGAGGCACACTCTTCTGCAAGGGAACAGGAGCTTGGGTAAGTGTGGTGGGTTAGCTACGGGTGGGGGGTTCTGCGGGTGTCTGGGGGGAGAACAGGGGTTATGGAAGGGGTTTGATAGGTTTGGGTATTGGGGGGAAAGGGGGCTTGGGGGGGGGGTTAGTGGTTTTGGGTGTGGGGTGCTTTGGTAGGGGTTGGGGTAGGGTTGGTAGGTAATGGGGGGAAAGGGGGCTTGTGTGGGGGTGTGTGTTAGTGGGTGTGGGGGAATGTGTGTAATGGGGGGGAAATGGGGGTTTAGAAGGGGGGTGTGTTAGTGGGGGTTGGATGGTGGGAAGGTGGGAAAGGGGGGTTAGTGTGTTTGCATTGGGGGGGAATGGGGGTTTAGAAGGGGGGGTGTGTTAGTGGGGGTTGGATGGTGGAAAGGTGGGAAAGGGGGGGTTAGTGTGTTTGTAGTGGGGGGGAATGGGGGTTTAGAAGGGGGGTGTGTTAGTGGGGGTTGGATGGTGGTGGGCTGCACACGTGGAGAAGGGCGGGTGGAGCGGGCAATCTGGCAAGCAGAGGGCGTCAAGGAGTGGGCGACCTGGTGGGCAGAGGGCGTCGAGGAGCGGCAGGCAGCGCTGTCGACGGCGGGTGGAGCGGGCGTCAAGGAGTGGCAAGCGGCAGGCGCAGGACGATAGGAAGCAGGTGGGGCGATGGGCCAGTGGTGGGTTGCACGGGCGAAATGACAGGGGGCAGCCAAGCAGGGCCACAGGAGAGCGCAACTGGGCGTCGGGGAGGCAGGGGCAGACGTAGTGGCATCAGAAGCGTCATCCGCGGCTGGGGGGAGTGCTCCACGGCGGCGAGGAGGTACGTCAGGCTGGAGATGGGCGGGATGCGGCACCACGATACATGGTGCGAGTAGAGGGCGTTGGCGGGGAGGAGGGCACTGTCGGGCAGGAGAAGGAGGGTAGGAGTGGAGGAGAAGCAGGGGAGGAGTAGGTAATGGAGGAGGAGGTAATGGAGGAGGGGGAGGGGTAGGTTGGAGGACGCAGAGGAGGGGAGAGGTAGGGAGGGAGGCGGTTAGGGTGGGGAGGGGTCAGGGTAGGGGTAGGGGGGGTAGGAAAGGGTTGGAGGGGATGGGCAGGGGCCCAGGGGGGGTGAAAAAGGGGTGGAGGGGATGGGGCAGGGACCCAAAAAGAGGCGTACCCCCGTCCCGCGCGCGTGCGCGGGGCGGGGTAAAAAATTTTGCCGTGACGGGATTTAAAGGGCGCCCGAATGCTAGGAACGAGGCACGCGGATGCGACCGGGGCATGTTAAGACGCGTAAAATCGAAAACGGGCCCATTCACGCGCGGGATGGGGTGCGTGAAAACACATAAAAATAAAGAAAAATTAATATCTCCCAATCCGGACGTCAAACCGAAATGTCGTAAAAACAAAAAGTGGGCAGGACGGCAGGGGGAAGACAAGGAAAATATGCAACGGAGGTTTCGAGGGGGTAAAGGACGGTCACGTGCAAAAAACGCAAAAAACATGACCAAACTCCCTAGGCTTGGGTCCAATATCCTGTGTTATCATTTTGGATTCCAGCAAGTTGAATCTTGCGTCTTCTTCCTTCCTTCTCCTATCATGCATCTCCTTCAGAGAGAAAATGTCCTCTATATGGTTCTTCCGCAAATAGTAGGCACAAAAAGCTCCAGGGATGGTTGGTTTTCGTGTACATTCAGTGGCTAAATGACCTGCTTGATGACACTTACCACACCAAGTATTTGACCGCTTCACATCTCTTCCTGCTCCTGCAACGTTGGATATGCTAGTGGTATTCACTTTCAGCGTCTATAGTTGTTCTGTAATCACATCCATCAACTCTTTTTTGATATTTGCAACTGAGTTGGATAAGTAATCCTTCAAGCTTTCTCCTCCTGAGGTACTGGCAATAGGGTTTTGAGGAGTCTCTGTAATCACTGCATAAACAGGTTTGGGCTAGTGCAGAGGGATCTCGGTTGTGATTCTGATTCAGAGCTCTTGTTTGAACTGTTGGCTGTTGGCTCCAGTTGGTAGGGTTCCACTGTTACTGCTGATTTGGCATTGGGGAAATTGGTTGGGACCATTGTGGTTGTGGTTGAACCATCATTTGAGGCATGGATTGTGGCCACTGTGGATTTGGTGCACTGTACTGTGATACTGGGGACATCTGTTGGTAGGGGTAGGGGACTTTCCCTGGGACTGCATTTGGTGAGTACATCATTCATGGCATCAAAGGAGGCAGGACTCCTCTTCCTGGATTCATCGCCAATCTAGCTTCCACTTCATCGTACAGTCATGCACCTTCTGTTGTAGCTTGCAGTGTGGCTGGTCTTTGCAGCTCCACAAACTTACGGACTTCTGGTTGTAATCCTCTGAGAAACACCCCCTTCTTAATGCCATCATCTAGATTATGGTTAGTCCATCTCTTCAGGATGGATTCCATTCGTGAGACATAAGCTTCTACTCTTTCTCTAGAGGACTGACTTAGGTTCATAAATTCCTCTCGCATTCGCTCTTCAAAACCTTCACGCCTGAATTTAGTGAGGAAGGCCAACTTTAGTCGTCCCATGTGCCAAAAGTTCCTGCTGCTTGTCTCTCATATCACTGAAACGCCGCGCCCTTGAAAGTGGCGGGGAATATTGCTAACCAATGCTCAAGGGTTCTGGCATTGTTAGAAACACATGCTACCATACTTTCCCTTAAAAACTGGCAACAGGACTACATTTGCTGGCCTATCATCAATATTTCCAGGACGGATCTGGCTTGGAAGTGGACCTCCAGCAGGAGGAGGAAGGGCTTGATGTGCCATTGGGACTTCTGTAAAGAGTTCCGCAAGGGCGTCAAAGGCGGCTTCTTTTGTGAGCTCGTTCTCGGCTCTGATTTTTGCTTTTTCTCTTCTCACATACCTCTGGACTCGTTCTAACGCTTGCCTCTTTATTGCGTCATTCATCATGGGGTTGGTTCCACTATGTTGTTAGTGCTCCACAGAGGGATAACAGAAGGCTTCGATCTCTCTGGAGGACTCTCTTGCCAACATTTCTTCTACTTTTTCCTTTTCAATGTCTCTGAATTCTGCTTTCATGCCACTACACAGAGGAAGGTATTCGGTTCTGAAGGTGTCAAAATGCATCCGTCTAAGCATTGTGGTGGTGCCATCATCATAGTAATGCCAACTTCTGATAGTTTCAACAGTGTATGCTGTGAAGAACACTCTGTCTACCAACTTCCAGTGGGTTGCTAATTGAAAAAACAGAAGATTATCAGTGCACCAAGCATCCCATGTATCTTGCTGTTGAGCATCCACGAACAAATTCCAACTCTTTTCCTTCTTGTCTTTGTGAACCTCTACAGACCAAGACTCCTGAAGTTTTTTCACAATCTCCCGTTTGATGATGTCTGGAAACTTCTCAATGAATGCCAAATCTTCCATGGATGGTCATTCTCTCTATTTTTGCTCTTCAGTTTATTCCCAATTAGTTTGCCACCAAGATGCAAGTTTCTACTGCTTCAACAGGAAGAGGAAACTGTCCACCACATAGAGCATGCATCATGATGGTGATGTGTTTCCGCCATTGTGGGATGAACTTCTTGTGGAAAGTGACTTTGATTATGAGAAATTCCAACTCTTCAGTGGAAGAAGGAACTTTACAAACATCCATTGAATTCTTCTCTTCTTGGCAATGCCATTTTCTTCATTTTCAGCCTCTTCTGGTGCTTGTTGATAGCAAGCTTCCTCGGCTGCACACCAAAAATATGGAGCCCCAAGAGGAACACTAAGGAAAAGGGAATTCTCTTGCAAGAAAATATATCTTGTAACATCAACAAGCTTGTTTATTATGTTTTATATGATCAAAATGAAGAAAAGAACACCAGGCACAACAAATCTTCATACAGCATCATGTAGATCTCCCACGGATTTGATAGAATCAACCATATTCTTCCAATATCTTCACAAAATCCATCAATAGAACAAATAAATCAAAGGAATACACCATCTTTGAATGGAAATACATCACATAGTATTCATCTTCAATATCTTCATAGTCTTCTCTCTCAATCTCTCATATACAATCACTCTGTTTCAATAGAATTGACTATCTCTGACTCTCTCTCTCTCTCTCTCTCCATCAATCATATCCTCACTACAATCTCTCAAAATCACTCTCAATAATCCTTCTTAGGTCGTGGATACCCCTCCCAAGAGGTATGTCTGATATGAAGAGTCACAGAGCCACTACGGTATCTTTTCATAGCTCACTACTGTCACTTCACTCCAGTCTTCACTTGAGTCTTCAGTAGCTACTTCTTTCAGCTCTTTTGCACTTGTATTCACCTCTTCCCAAGGCTAGAAAACTTTCCCAAGCTGCACTCTCATCCATCAGAACACATACAGAAGCATACATAACAGTCTACAAAACAGTACCAAAACAGCTACAGTACAGAACAGAATAGAGACAGAAGCTCACAGAAGACCTACAGAAGGTTACAGAAGGTCATCAAAACCTCATAACTCATACTCAAACCATTCCAAACTCTCACAAACCATTCAATAAGCTTTCACAAGATCTCAATCTTCATCAATCAATACTTCATCCCTCCTTACAAAAGACAATCAGAACAAAACAGAAGCTATATAGAACCAATCAGAACATCACAGAACCTCATATCTCTACTAATAAACATCATGAACTTCCAAAACATAATCAATATTGTCCAAAACACTCTCAAACCACTTCCAAACCAATCAATCATCTCATAAAATCAACCATTCAGCTCTCAAAAACAACAAAAATTAGCCAAAAAACAAGTCATTTCAACACTCAACATGAAGTCTCTGCCTCTACATTTTAGACTTTCTTTCCATTAGGTAAGGTCATAGCATTGTCGGTCTTTAATGCGATCTTAGCTTCCGATCTCTTCTTCTTCTGCCAACGGCTTTTCTTTCCTCTGAGGTTGCATCAAGATTGCTAGGTCATGGCAGAGAGAAGCCGGCCTGCTTCGTTTGGGCTCGGGTCATAACTCGCAAGGGAATAGGTGTGGCCTCCCCATTGGGGTTTTCAACACCAAACAACCCCAATGGCCTCTACCCCGTCCTCATCCTAACGCCATCATCGGAACGGGTCGATAATCCATGAGGGCCACATTGCCCTCATCGTCATGCGAGACGTAAGGGTATATGTAGGTCTCTTTGTCACTAGGCTCCTCCACGTAGTGTAGTGGAGCGTCGCTCGGTGGGTGGGTCACATAAGGACCAGGTGGTCTAGGAGTGCCAGTAGGATTTATGTCCATTCTAGGGACAACTGGTTTCATATTGTTAGGCACCGGTAGAGCCAATACGGCTCCCCTTTCGAAGAATTGCTGCGGCCTGTTAGCTAGATAAGGCTGGCCGTAGGGTTGCGAGTATGGAAGTCTTTGTGGTTGTCTGCAATGTGCAACATCGTGGCCGAACCTACCGCAGTTAGCACAAGGTCTTGACCTAGGGTCTTGACACTCGGCCGGCAAGTGGTTTCCGCCACAGTACACGCACTGGATGTGCAGGCGCGTTGGTCTTCTCAACATGTCTTGTGTCTTGGCTAATTCCATCCTGACTCGGTGGCCTTCCCCTTATCTTGGGATGATGGGTTTGACCGCTCACTAGAGGCTGACGTTCTCTCTAAGCCTCGCGGATTAGTCTCTTCCAGAGTTGAGCTCCTAGAGCTTCGCTCTTTCAGCTGGTCATCGACTCTAATGGCTTCCTCAAAAACTCTAGCCACCGCGTCCCGCTGCAAGGTTGAATTGCCTACCAATGCCTTATATAACTCCTCATCTCTAATTCCACTGATGAATATAGTTGAAACTGCTCTGTCAGTCGGTCGCTCGGCTAGAGGGATTCTCTTAAAGAGACTTCTCACATGGGTCACGTAGTCGCGTATGTCCTCCTTCTCTTTCTGCTTGACATTCATCAAGTGTACTAGCAGGTTATCTGAGTATCCGGGCTCGGTGAACCTCTTGACGAAGAGATCCTTGAGATTATTGAAGTTGGCTCGTTCCACGGCATCCAGGCTTGTATACCACATCCTACCCTTATCGCCTAAGCAAAGCCCGAATGCTTGCAAATGTTGAGTTTGATCGTTGAGGCCGTTGGCTTCGCAGACTTGCTCTCAACGAAGCTGTACAGATCTTCATGCGATTGGTACTTGTCGAGTTGCTTGGCAACAATCAGTATTTTGGCCTGGCTCTTTGAGCCTTGGTTTGCCCCTAATCCTGCAAGCAGAGACATCACTAGTGCAGTGGCACTCTGCTCTACTGCGGTGTTATCGAGCAGCCGTTTCATGAGGAGCTCACTCAGCATCAGGTCTCCCTCTAGTGCTCTCTCATGGTCTATTCGATTTTGGCCAGCCAAGTTCAACACTTGCTGCACCTAATGCAGCTCCATGCTTTGCCTTTGGCTCCTAGCCTGTTGATCCCTATTATAATCAACTATGCCTTGCAATGCCTTACGGGCTAGCCTTCTCTCCTCCTCTAGGTCTCCAATGATTGCATCTACCGTCCTGCCATGGTACTCGTACCGGGTGTGCGCATCATAACTGCTCACCATCTGTTGTATAGCGTCTGGGAATACACTCACATCGAGCTCCTCGGTAGACCGATGGTTTGAGCTTTCTTCCGTCATGGTCAAATTCTTGCGCCTTGCTACGCTATCGATCAGGTTGACTAGTCGTGACACATCCTTGTCATTGGCGCTCCTTGTTTGGTTCTACCCTGTGCTTCGCGTGTTTGTCTACATCTTGGGTCCTCTCCTATTGGTGGGTTCCTTGAGTGATTTATCTAAGTGAGTTCCTTTAATTAATACAATTCTTAATTTATGGTCACTCGGTGAGTGTGTTGTTTCTCGTGCACTTGTGCCCAATCAGGCTTTTAGCTTTCCTAAGTGTACTTCAAGTGCGGAAATTCAACGTGAGTGCTGCAAGAAATTTTCCGGCGTCTTACTCACTCTCGCTCGTTTTGGGCCTGATAGGCTTTGTTACTCAAGTCCTAGCCGTTCTAGTGGGTTCTAGGGTCTGCGCTACTTCTCACCGTTCACTAGGGGGTAAGTCGCTGGGGAGTGCTCCAGTATTGTCCCTTGGTCTTGACTCCTACGTCGGGAACTGCCTACAAGGCATTCGCCATGTCGTCCTAGAGCGGGTTGCACTTCCAATCGCTCGTGGGGGTCAAGTTTTGATGTTTTCTTCCCCTTTTTTTTTTTGTGTGTCCGACTCTGGGAATCGGATGTCTGATTTACCAGTGGTCCGATTCTAAGAATCGGACCAAGTGGGTCAGATTTGAGTAGTTTGAGTCTCAGAGTTCGAGTGTCCGATTTTCAAAATCGGACGGTCAATGAATTGGACAAGGGTGGCCCGATTCTAGACTGGTCCAATTTTGGGTGGTCCGATTGGTCCGAGTGGTTTGAATTGACAGGATGGTCCGATTTCTAAAATTGGACAGGCTGGTTCGAGTGTCCGATTCTGGGTGGTCCGATTATGGGTGGGTCCGATTCTGGGACTCGGACCGGACCGGTGGTCCGATTGCTGATGTGTCCTAATTCGTCCGATCAGACAGGGTTGGTCCGAGTCCGAGCATCCGAATCGGGCATCCGAGTGTCCGAATCGGACGATATGGTCCGATCAGACGGTTGTCCAAATGTCCGATTCTAGGAATCGGACACTGAGTCGGGTGTACGATTCCGCCAACGCGACGAACTTTTGAGCACGGATTCGTCCAAAATCTCTAGTTATCTATTACTGTAGACCACAAAATGCACCAGTAACGATGTTGGAGTGGTGAGGGAGAGATCTATGTACCTGGGGATCACCGCATGCAATGTCACTCCGTGCCCTGATCGATCGAACGGTCGCCCAAGCTCTCTCTCTCTCTCAACTGGTTGCAAATGAGGATTCCCTTGCCCTTACAGAACTTATACCCTGTTGGTCATTCCGTGGACACTACAGATCACTCTCCTAGTGATTCCTACACATTCAAATGCGCATTTCCTCCATTTTTCCCCTGTTTTTCCCGATTTTCTCCCTGTTTTACAGCAACAAACCCTTTGCCTCTCGGGTGTGATTTCCTACTGTTAACCTACTCTAAACACAACATAAATCGAAAGCAAAACACTGAACTAATTTCTCCATGTTTTCCAATAATCAAACAACCAGAATATCCCAAAATACTTACCTGTTTTGAAGATCGAAAACACCCAACTTCCTACCTATCTCAAGCTCCGTTTCGGGGATGAATACCCTACTTCGATGCTCGATATGAGGCGCGCAAGTGCTCAAGCTTGAATCCGTTGGTTCCGGCAATGGAACCAAAATGTGGGATCTCTCACTCAACCGCCAAGACCCACGGACCGCTTATTGTTTTAAGCATTCCAAGCGAGCTCTAATGGCTATCTCTCACCTAATCGATGCGTCGTCGATCCTACGAGTGTTGTGAGCTTACCTTGATGCCCGATCGAGTACCCTTCTCTCTCTTGCACTCCGGTAGCTCCACAATTCTTGATGCTAGCTCAAGCATCCTCAAGCCTCCTCCATCTCCAAGCTCCATCCTCCATAGCCGTGCGCGCAAGAGAAGAAAAGAGAAGAGAAGAGAAGAAGAGGAGAGGAGATGGTGAAGAGCTTCACCCTCTTGATTCCTCACTCTCACACACACTCACTCCCTCACACTCTCACACACTCTCTCTCAAGAGCACACACAAGCAAGAAGGAGAGAAGAAGAGAGGAAGAAGAAGACTCTTTTTGCCACACACCAAAGAATGAGCTTCTCATTCTCATTTCAACTTTATATACAAAGCCCTAAATCCTTTTTGGGCGGTCATTCCTCTTTTACATGGCTGGCCGTAGGCTAGGCCCTTTTTCCCATTTCCCACCATTCTAATTTATCCTATTCCCAACTAATGCCTACACTTTGCACAGGAGCGAGCCTGGCGCTCTTTTACACAGATTCGGGGGTGCTTCCGCATTTTAATGGTGTGCCTTTTTCCTCTTTCGTTGCCTTGGCCCGACACCGAAGCTTCTTGCGGGTCGTGTCCGAACATTTGAATTTTTCAGGGATTGGTTGCTGGTCAAGGCACCTTTTCCTATTTTTATATTTTTCTGCTTTTTTCCTATGACTTTTTTGCTATTTTTCCTTCTTTCCATTTTCCGCTCCTTTGTGCTGCGGAAACAAGGTAACAGCACTCAACTGTGGCCAAAGCGCCTCCATCTTGCCTACCTCCTTCAAATCCATTCGTGTCCCTATAGTGTCTCTCTTTCCTATGATGTGATCCCATAGTAAGTTGCCCATGTTCTTGAAAATATGCATGGGATTCAACAATTGGTTGATCTATATGTGGGTCCAATATGGCAACTCATAGAAAACTGAGAACTGTCGCATTCCGTTTGGATGTGACTCCGTGTGGACCATTTTCAACTCGTACCAGCTTTGGGCATTCATACGTACTGGAGGTCGTCTAAGAAAATCTTCCTAGAGTTCATGACCCTCTGGCAAGAAAGCAGCATGTCCTTGATATACCATCTTCTTCATGGTTCGTGACCTTCGAGAGTCTAATTGTGACCCACACAATGGGCATACATGATAACCTAGGGTAACCAAACCTGTCCCAACACCTCTATCTAGTGAATAAAATCTTGAATGAGCTATGATAGATATTACCAACGAGAATAGAAGCCTACTTACCTAAGCCCTCTCTGAGTCCCGAAAAGTCATGCATGGTCCACATAAGAATGGCTCGAATATTGGAAAACCGTCGACCATCACACTTGCTCATATCTTGCATGGTAACCCCCTCCTCCCACAAAATCTTAAGCTCGTCGGCTAATGGACGAAGATACAAGTCCATATTTTTGACTTTGTAGTGGCCGAGAATGAGCAAGCTAAGGATGAGATGTCCTTTCTTTGTAGAAAGCCATGGAGGGATATTGTAGTTGACAAGGACTAAAGGCCACACACTATAAGAAGTTGAGTGCAGACCGAAGGGTTCACGCCATCCATAGCAAGGCCAAGCCAAAGATTCATTGGCTCTTGGACAAAGCCTGAGAAGGTAGAGTCAATGTGGCTCCATGCAAGTGATTCCACTGATATTCGTTGAACTCCATCTATGTGCTTGGAATTTTCATTTTCTTATTTTTTATGTTTGACTTTTCTTTCTCCCCTTTTCAGTTTTCCCCTCTTTCTTAGGCAGAACTCAAATTTGTCATATCTCTTTCCTCACTTCTTCTTTCCTGACGAAATTTTACAGCCTCACTATTACTTGCCCTATCTGTAACCCTATAAAATTTCATTTGCTCTGCACAAGCACAAAGAGAGTTTCATGTGTTTTATGAGAGCACAGCTTCTTTTACCAGAGCCCTAAGATTCTCTTCACAAAACTCTACAGGTATATTTTTCTCTTCCATGGATGTTCTATGGTAAAGTCTTATCTCATTTGGAGAAAACCTCTGCAAGTTATGTGCATTCTCTAACATGTAATTTCTTTTGTTTTGGTGCTCTAGGAGTCTCTTACAATCAAGAACAGTGATATTTTGAACACTCAACTTCTTCTTCAACATCTTAGGGTTTCTCTATAAACAAAGTTACAAGTATGTTGTCTTATTTTTTTGTTGCTCCATTGTTAAATTTTATCTCGTTTGGACAAAATGTATACAAGTTATATGCATACTGAGCTTTCCTTTGTTTTTGTACTCCAAGAATCTCCGAGGGTGAAGAATATTGATTGTTTAAGAACTCAACTTCTACAACATCTTTGGGCTTTTTTGCAATGAAAGCCATAGGTATATATTGCCATTTTTTACTGCTGTTCCATGGTTAAATTTCAATGCATTTGGACAAATCCTATATAAGTTATATATATGCTTTGACCCAAGATTTCTTTTGTTTTTGTAGTGCAGGAATCTGTCAGTGAAGGAACAATGGTCTTGCTATAAGTCAACTTCTTGTTCAACATACTTTGACCCAAGTATTATAAGTTGGATTGAATTTTGATGCACCCAAGTACTCGAGGGAGTTTCAAGGTCAAGCATAAGGATGTTGCAAACCCTAGCAAACATTGGAAATGTAGAATTCTAGAGTTCAGAAAAATGTTTAATGGCACAAGTGCAGTAACAGAAGTGTTTATTCAACATGTTTATACGCACAAATAAATCTCTGTACACGACGAGAACAACATTGCAAATTATAAACAAAACAATAAGTTATTAAATTTTATCATTGATTATTCTTTTGTATCAGAGTTGTTTTTAAAAGTCTTTGCAGTATTCTAATTTAGTCTTGTTTGATTGACAGCTCTATATCCATCGACTTTGCATGAATGGCAAAATGTGGAATGTTTAAACGGCAATATACATGTTTGGCATGAAGAGATAGGTTCTTTGATCTATGATAATAACTCTGCAAGTCAACTTGCCACTAAAAATATCTTTTTTTATTATTCATTGTATGTGGTAGAAAGCTAGAGATTGCAGCATGTCCCATTGCCACCACTGTCTAGTGGTGAATGGTTGATTGGTAGCTTGGAGTTGTCAGGAGCTTGCAAGTCAAAGATAAAATCTGACATCAATAGTGCTATGAAACCCACCACATGCTCCAAAGATGTGCATCTTAGTTGGTTTATTCCATTCTCATTGTTTGCACGTTTGTTTGGTTCATGTGACGTTTTGAAAAATACAAAGATTACTTATCAATGCAAGTGTCCATCCGAGGAATGGATGAGTCAGCTATTGGGTGAGTCTTGGCAAGTCAAAAGAACACATTTTGATGAGACGATTGAGTGCAGGGTCAACCAATATCATCTTACATTTAGGTAAAAAAAATTTTACTTCTTTGCATACCTTGATTTAATTGACATATTGTTAAATGCGCTAAGGGTTCTAAGTTATTCTAAGCTTGAAATTTTGCTTGTATAAGGATTGTAATGCAATGAGCCGTTAAAGTGAGAGGGAGTGGAGAAAGAGATTATACATATCACAATGAAAGACACCACAATCCGGAGAGCGATAGTGATGAGGATGATAGCTCATCGCAAAGGACATGAGCTTTGATGTACATAGTAGCATGCTGGGTAATTGAAACTATATTAGCTAGCTTCAAAGTCATGTATACATCTTTAATTATATTTCAAGTAATATGGCTACTCTTGGTCATTTTTATTGTATACATTTATTTGTTTCAATGTGTGCTAATGTATGTGATCTTTTCTTAATATGTACATTCAATTTATAAAGTTGATGTTGAACCAAATGAGTACATAAGAAGGGTAGGAAAAAAAACCAAGGAGCTATTGATTACAAAACTATGGATGTAGCCAAAATTCTTGTAGTTAAGGTCTCCCTTTTTTTTTCTTAGAGTACATTCATATTGTGTGAAACAACGTGCAAAAATTACAAATCAAAGTATGTTTAACTAAATGTCAAAATGACTATGAAAATTGCATATTAAATCCTATATAAACGTATGGAGAAAGTCACATTTATATTTCATGAAATAACCATGATTCTTGACACGAGTCTCTTGACTCACTATTTATAACAACTTTTGATGCAATAAGTTTTCTTTCTTTAGTTAAGAAAATGCATCAATGCAATCATTTGCAAGCCTAGTGCTCAAATTTTTGGATTGAAAGAAGGGTCTTTGGAAGCTTCAAAATAGGGTATTATTGGTCTATGTGAGCTCCATAGGTACTAGACTCTTCTAATTCATGTTTGGATCCATTTTTCAACCTCAAACATTTTTTTAATGCCTAATCTCCTCTATGGGAAACACTAAATTACACAAGAAAATATTCATTATATTTTATAATATCATTTAAAATGAGATTATGGTGTGTCTTCATATGAAATATATTATTACTAAATTGGTCAGTATTCACTTATTTGTTGATTAGTATCGAGCTAATAGCTTTTAAAATAGTAACCTTTATTGAAAAGGTTGATATTTATTCTATTTACATGTTTTTTTTGTGCTCTCAATTAGCAATTCAGTTTTCACAACAAAATGTATGAAA
The DNA here is from genome assembly GCF_053477565.2 of Lygodium microphyllum. Lineage (NCBI taxonomy): Eukaryota > Viridiplantae > Streptophyta > Polypodiopsida > Schizaeales > Lygodiaceae > Lygodium > Lygodium microphyllum. Next base: position 164,512,335 of record NC_141143.1, read on the forward strand.
TCTTATAATTTCCTTATTATTCATATATACATATTAACTTGCAAAGTTAATCAATTTATAGATATAAAAATAGCAAATGAAATATGCAATGGTCATTTGAGTGATTTTGTAAATAATTATACGAAATATTCAATAAAGATGTTCTACTACATTGATTATTGTCATACATTTTTATTGGACATAATGTCATACTTATGATCTCATAAATAAAATTCAACAAACATATTACATCAATTGTGGTATTGAAATATTTTTCTCTTCATTTCATGGGGAATCAAGTTGTTGTATCCAATATCTATGTCTAAAGAACTAAACAGGCTATATATAATATTCTCAAAAAGAAGTACTCAAATATCTTTTAATTTGAGCTTTTAAGAAAGATCGTGTAAGCGAATAGATTTGTGCCTTGAGGGATGCGAGATGCAAGGATTGAAGTCACGCACTCATAGAACTCAGCCCACACTTGATCCGCTAAGCCATGACCCCATTGGCACTTTTGAGAAAGATCTTAGTAGTAAGGTACTCAACTATTGTGCAATTTAAGCTCTTCACATATAGGCTAACGTAAGTTAACTCGTATAATTTGATTTACGCAAAGGCATGACCGTAGCCATTACATAATGAACTTGTTATAAAAAAACTTCTTTTGCATAAAGAGAATGTGGGCATGCTTCCTTGAATAAGCAAATGAATGATAAGTCAATATTAGTACTCTCTCTTCACCTTAAACTTCGTACTCCTTAGTAATTGCTTATATTTGTTGAACTAGTATTGTAGATGCATACTCTAGGAAGAAAAATAGTTGATTAAAAAGAAGAAACTAGATACACCTAGAAGAAAAACAGTTTATTAATGGTGTCTGGATAAATTTTTAGATAAATTGATACCTATTATACTTTATTGAGGAAATGGTAATGTTAGTCAAACAAGTTGTGCAATTAGCAAAATAGAAGTGTTTTAAGATAGAAATACTATTCCACTAGCAAACGAAAATCTCAACAAACAATAAATATAATACACCTCATTAAACCGTTGTTAATCTAGGAGAATACGCCTTGGGGCAAGCTTGTGAAAACTCTTGTTGGTATTCGGCTGAATGGTATCTTTGACTTGGGCAACGAGGAATGACGAGGTCCAAGACGTTTTCGACTCGTAACCTAGTGGAGGTGGTAGCCAGGGCTGAGTCAGATGCCGCGATCGACGAGGATAGAACAGGTATTGCGGCACGTCACGGTACACCTAGCTATTCTGTATGAGTGATCAAGACGGGAGCATGGGTATGTATAAAAGGGGGAAAGGGGTTCGACTAGTGTTGTATAGAGCGCTGAGAGAGAGCAAGAGCGAGAGCGAATTAGTAGCTGCTTCTCTTTAGGGTTTTATTGAGGCAGGACACATTACTGTTTCAAGGGAGCTACAGGACAATTATTTTTAGTGTTGGCAAGGCGCAATATTGATCATCGTGCTGGGTGCAGCAGTGCAGGATCAATATTTAATACAATGAACCGTAGTGCAGTGATCGTGGCCATGCTAGTACTGCTCAATGTCGTGACGGCGGCCCAGCTGTCCAGCGCTGGACGTCGTCATGGTCATCACCATAGAGGCAGTGGAGGAGGCTGCGCTGGTCATCTGTGGAGGCGCACCGCCAATCTGACGGTTTTCATGCACGGCGCCATCAACTTCACGGACTTCGTGGCGGTGCCGGGCATCGCGGGCCTGGGCAGCGACAGCGTGACGGCGGAGGCGGGGCCCTTCGGCAGCATGTTCGTGTTCAACAACCCCCTGACGGCCACGCCGGACGCCTCCTCGGCCAGCCTGGGCAGTTTCAAAGGCCACGGCGTCACTACCTCCTTCGACGGCGCCACCTTTGTCATCACCGCCACAGCCAACCTCTCCTCCCCTGCCTACCCCTTCGACGGCACCTTCAACATCGTCGGCCCCTCCGGCGGCCCCATTCCCATCGCCGGCGGCACCGGTGACTTCCTCTTCGTGCAAGGGTACACCCTCAGCAGCCGTTACTCCGTCGTCGCCCTCAACACCACCTACCAGATCGATATCTTCTTTTTCTGGCCTTGAAATACAGAGGGGAAAAACTGTCCTTATTCTGTCGGCCAGTACCTCCTACCAGATTGACATGATCCCCGTTCAGCTGGCCTTGGGAAAATGTTTTGGAAAAAGAACTCACTGAATTCTCTCCAGTAGCTCCTCCTCTTCATCAAGTTATACGTCCCCTAATAGACATAAATTATAATCCCTCATCACCTACACAGCCCAATCATCACCAATTTCAAAAGTTTTTTACCACCCTCATCACTGTTAGGGGGCGTATTCATCATATGACTCCACAATTCTTCATGATTGGGTCAGCACTAGGGGGTGTCTTCCATCATATGGATCCACAATTGTTCATGATTGAATTGCACGATTCCTAACCATTCATCCTGTGTTTACAATAAATCTTGATTTTTTCTTGTAAATAACATTTTTGAAACACTATAAATGTCAAAAAATGTATGTGTCCTAATTGCTTGATTTGCTAGTTACACAAGACCCCAAGGGGGTTCACTACAACAGAAACGAGGCATAGACGCGCATGTTAGACGTGCAAAGTCGGGCGCGTCTATAAGTGCGTGTAAACGTAGGTGTAAATAGACGCGAAATTTGTGTCTATATATCTGCTCAAATAGACGCTAATATAGACGCGCTAGTAGACGCACAATTATTTAACCACCTAAAATTGCAATTCACATAATTAAAAAACCAAAGTTAATAATTATTTAACCACTTGAAATTGATTCTTGAGCATGCACGTGTGCGCATGATAAAAACCATAGAATTAAGAATACACATTGAATCATTGAATTTAAAAAATAGAGTTAATAATTACTTTTTCATTGCTCTCTAATGAATGGCAGTTCCTCCAGTTAACAAGCCTGATATAAGTAATTAGCGGCAAGCGACAGAAACCTTACAATTAGTAGCAAGCATTGCAATATGTATCTCGTAATTTCTCGACGTACTTGAAGATGATAAAAAATACTTCCTTTTTATTATGGAAAATTCGATTTAGCTTTAAACTTGACTATTGATTCTTGAGTATGCACGTGTGCGCATGATAAAAATCATAGAATTAGAAATATACATTGAATCAATAAGCAAATTAAGTATGTTACAGTGAATAATCCATCTCATCTTCAATGAGATCAGCCCTTGCTAAACTATCTACTTCTAGGTCTATGTTACCAAGAGATAATGAAACAAATAAGTCTATCCTACTATCAGATGTGTTGCTATATTGCTCAATAACTGCTTTAATATCATCGATAATCACATTATTGTCTTCTTCTACGTTTCCTTGAACATCCTCGTGAGGTTCATCTTGTACTATATCACGCATATCATCCATTATGGTATCATCATGCACATCATCATTAATGGTTGGATTGTCATCTGCTATCTCCATGTCGGTAATATTACCATATATTGGTTTTGAACGATTTAGATATAGGGATGACATATCACCATCAGTTATTGTTTACCATTGGATGATACACAACCTGTATTTGAAAAACAAAAGCAAAAAACTTAAGTACTTATTATATTGTGTATATGTATCACATGTGTACATATAAAAAAATTAGCCTTTGCATATATACCTGCTCGCATTGTTGAGGTAGTACTAATGTGTCATTCTTGTTTTGGTGAAATTTTGTAGAGTCAATGATTACAAAACCACTTGGATTACGTCTGATTGTGTAATACTCACCATTTGTTACCACTTCTTTAAACCACTTCACATCCAGTACATATATAAAGAATCATCTTAAGTCAAGCTTCAGAATATCTTGGATCATGCCACAATAACCTTCCATGGTACCATTGGCATCCTCAAAGCGAGCAAGGATACCACAATCTTGGGTATTTCTCTTTTCATCTATACGTTGAGTTCGAAGATGTTTACCCTCACACCAAAGTGCATTGAATAATGTGCACTGGTAGTAAAAGATAAAAGATCAAACATGTCAATTATTTATATAAAATAAAACTTATAGAAACAAATTAATTGATAGTATGCCTCACCTTTGATAAGCAACCTCGTGTGTATTCTCACTCTTCTTGAGATATATTGATTTCCTCCTCTTTTTCCATTCTCTCCATTTCCTCATGTAACCAATCTATATCAGTATGACGTGGGAGCGCATTTAGATGATCTGAAAAGGAGACATTACGTCCATATCTAGTGTGAAATTCTTGTCTTTCGCTTTTTCTTCTTGCCTTTGCTTTATTATATAGTGTCACCCATTTGCTCATTACATCACTATTGAGCACAGAAAAACTATTTAACTTACGAAGTTCTTCTTTTGTTAGCACTTTACTCATTTCTTTTCCTTGAGGTACTATAGAGGTCATCCTCAAGTCTTCATCATCTTTCCATAGTCGTGGTTGAGAGGGATCCACTTCAGCAAGATATTCAGAGATATAAACAAGGGATAATTGCACTAACCAACCCTCAGCCATGCTTCCCTCAGGCTGTGCTTTTTGCCTCACAAAATCTTTCAAGGTTTTTATGAAGCACTAAAAAAAAAACATCCACCTTACATGAACTGCCCCACAAAGTGTGATCTCATCAATCAAATGTACGAGTAAATGTAATTGAGTAGTTAAAATGGATCGAGAAAAAATTTCCTCCACCAAACAAACCACCTCAGCAGATAGTACTCGAGCATCTTGCAATGTGTTTGGATCAATTTTCTTCGAGCTCACGTATCTGTCAAGATGTATGATGTGCTTGTTTATTTTTGAGTAGAAATTCAAAGATATATAATGAAAAAATACAATGTATACACACCTCATAAGCTCTCCCATCTTGTAAGTGATATCACGTACATCTTTGGATACACAATGGGATATGCTAGTAGGAAGTACGAACTGAATGTAAACAATATTCATAGATCAAATGATTAGTTGAGGAAAATGTCATCATACCCCAAAGTTTACACATAGTTGCTCCACTAATTACTATATTCATGGTTAGAGATACCCTTACTTGAATCATTTTGTGCCAATCGTGGGACTTCAAACCAAATAGTTGCTCCACACCTCTTTTCTTTTTCTTTATGAAGGCCCCCTTGAGACATCTCATACATCTTGTGGGTGTTCGAAAGCTATATATTTGTCCCTTCACTATTTTTTCCTCGTTCTTTGATAGCATCCAAGGTGCATGGGGTAGCTCAATCTTTCCTCTAGGTCCAATGCATAGCCAGGCTCCTCTCATGCGACCAATGTTACGTAAATCCTCCCTTACATTAACTGAATCACGAGCCCCTGTCAAGTGATCCCATAATGTAGATACAACATTTTTGAATATGTGCATGGGGTCCAACAGGTGATTGATCTTGAGTTCAGTCTAGTACGGAAGACGAAAAAATATAGAGAACCTAACAAACAAACAATATATTATGTAAACAATTCATCATGCTAAATACTTTAAAGTCAATTGAGAGAAATGCACTTCTTACCGACTCATGCCAAGTGGAGGGTGGCTGTCGGCATTAATCCATCTCTCCTTCCAATCTTGAATGGTTAGAGATTGTGGAGTTATTCCATTAGTAGAGAGAACATATTTGGGATGGTCAATAGGAAAAAATCGATGATGATTGTTGTAGATAACCTTCTTTAAACGTGCCGGCCTAGAGGAAACTAGAGAGGGACCGCAAATAGGACATGCATGATATCCTAACGTGGTTAAACCTAAAAAGTTAAGTGAATTAATAAAATTCAATTGATTCAAGTCTTGAATTTCAAATATAGAGTTATACACATGTACCTGAACACTCTCCGTATCCTGGAAATTCGTGCATGGTCCACAACAACACGGCCTTCAATGTGAAATCTCTAGAGGATGGAGATGCACTTGTATCTTGCACCTCAATACCTTCCCATAACATTTATAACTCTTCAATCAAAGGCTCTAAGTAAATGTCCATGTTTTTTACCTTGTGCTTTCCAAGAATCAAAAGGGACAACATTACATGTCCCTTTTTAATTGCCATGGATGGAGGAATATTATAGTTCACCAATACCACTAGCCATACATTGTATGATGTGCTTTTGATGCCAAATGGATTGATTCCATCCATACCTAAACCAAATCTCAAATTTCTTGGCTCTTCTTTGAAAACGGGCCACAAATTATCTATATGTTGCCATGCCGATGTGTTTGCAGGGATCCTCCATTTTCCATCACTTGAACGATGACTAGCATACCATGACATGAGATTTCCAATAGACTTACACTTGAACATAATTTTTATACATGGAACAATCAGAAAATGTCGCAAAACCTTACGAGGCACATCCATTGGCTTCATCTCCACTTCGTATCTTGATTCGCCACAAACAGGACACTCTCGTGCGAACTCATGAATCCCACAAAATAAGACACAATCATTGACACATGCATGGATCTTGACATAATTGAGGCCTCCGAGATGTTGAGAGAGAGAGAGAGAGTACGAGAGAGATACACAAGACATGCTCCCAAAGAATGATTCATATTGATATAGAGTTAGTATATATAGGTGAGCACCAAGTCAAGTGAGAGATGATATATATAGTTGTAACTGCGAGGAAGACGAAAGACGAAAGGAAGAGAGGAGAGAAGAGAGATATGAGACGCCGGAAGTGGAACCCCAGAAGTGTTTCAGTCTAAAACTTTCGAGACAAACTAAAGTGTATAAGCATACAACGTATAGCATTAAGAATAGTGCGATTTTTGCGCTCAGCAACACCATTTTGCTGAGGAGAATAAGGAATTGTAAACTCATGATGAATTCTGTGAGGTCCTCCTGGCCCTCCAGACATGGCTCACGACCGAAGAAGAAAGCACCGTAGAAGAATCACTGGGACTTAGAAGCGAGGCTGATTCCATCCATCGCTAACCCTCGTGTTCTTGCTGCATTGCGTTGTAGGCGTCTCCTTGCACAGTCCTCTGTCTATGAAGGTTTCTACTATCTCAATCTTGTGAGAATCTTGCATGCTGTTGACATGGCACTTATTTGTATCATGGATTAGTTCGCGTGCCTGTGTCAAAATAATTTGCCAAGAGCGATTGTTAGTGGGGCTAAAATCTGCTGAAAGACTGCTTTGATGGATTAGAGTCTAAAAATGGCTTGCATGTGGCCATCTTTGCACAGTCCTAGCAGTTATATTTGGATAGATCAAATGACTGTCTTTGGCGTTCATTGTAGAACGGTGCCCTTGCTGATTTGTTACTTGCTTCACTAGACGCACTCAGCATATGCAATCGTTGGACTGGTCCAAATTGGACACGTCCAAATTGGACATATATGGCCTTTGATAATCAAGCCATCTCTTAGAATGACATGTCTATGAAAACTCAATTAACTATTTGCAAGGGTCGCGATGGCACTAATTCCTCCAATGCGGATGTACTAATATTTCGAGACTTTGTTTGATACAGGGGACTAACTCATTTTGATGTGGATGCCTTTGTGAAAGAAGTCCTAGTACATAACCGAGAATGGGTACCAGGAAGGCCAGAGAGGCTACATGGCATGCATATCTTTGTGTGTGCATATCAGAGTCATGATATTGTTGTGGCCAGACAAATAATCCAGAGGAACAGACTATGCAAAATCTAGTTGGGTGTGCTGATGAAGTGCTTTCTTTTAGAATTGAGGATGGGCAAGTCAGGGAGCAGGTTGTGAGGCAAAGTGTAATTCAGGCTGATAATCGTTCCCATTCGTCTATATTCCAGCTGATGACACATTATTTCGTTTATATTCTTTCCATCTGATGACACATTATTTCGTTTATATTCTTTCCAGCTGATGATCGTCCTTGTTCGTTATTCCAGCTGATGAGGGTTCTTTCCATCTGATGACACATTATTTCGTTTATATTCTTTCCAGTTGATGATCGTCCTTGTTCATTATTCCAACTGATGAGGGTCTATATTCCAGTTGATGACACATTATTTTGTTTATATTCTTTCCAACTGATGAGCATCTATATTCCAGCTAATGACAAATTTTTTTATTTATATTCTATTCATGGGGCCCCACATGTGTTATGTTGTCTATAGAGCAGCGTCGCGAACCGTCTCTATAGTCTTTGTGTTGTTCTAATGTCACTGTAATACTTTTTCTTTAAGTTTTGATATGACAGATATACTGCTTACATCCCAAGTTCAGTTGAAGGAATTTCTTGGAGATTTTATCTTTTGCAATGATGTCGCTTATCCTTATTTTACATGTTGTATATTTAGGAGTGACAAGCTCTTTTGATACCTCTCAATAGGCTGTTGTAATTCAGGAGTGATATAGCTCCTTTGATGCCTATGAATAGGCTCTTGTAAGTTCAACTTTGTAATTTTATATTTTGAATATTAATATAAGGATACGCCTATATAGAGCTGTGGGTTTTTCCCTTGAGTCCCCAAGGGTTTTTTTCATCGATAATCACCTATATATACTAACTCTATATCAATATGAATCATTCTTTGGGAGCATGTCTTGTGTATCTCTCTCATACTCTCTCTCTCTCTCTCAACACCAGAGATGTCAAGTAATGTCTTGCTTACTCTCTCTTAGTTGGCAATTTGTTTCCTTTTGGAAGCATTTGTGATAATAACCTACATATATTTTTAAAAGTGAGTTAAAAAACCACCAACATATATTTCTGTCTGATTTCAAAATAGAACAATTAATATTATGATTCATAAGCCAAACTGAATTGATACCTACTTCAATAACGCATCCAAACTGACATTACTCCATCTATAAATTGTTTGCAAGTTAAGTATCTCGAGGAACGCATGAAGAATGAAGTACGTACAACCTTCATACAACGGAGTAGATGATGCTACATATAGTGGATCATATGGCTTCGTAGAGTGACCTTCTCCCTGAACCGGTTGCGAAAATAGATGGTGTACCATGCCAAAATCTCATCCTCTACGACTTGATGGGGCATTTCATGAGGGCTACTATCATGGTTGTCAGTCTCTACTCTTCTTGAAGACTCTGCCTCCTCGCGTCAACGTTTTGCAGCCTCTCGACACCCGGGAGGGAGCATCTGAGGATGTGGCACCGCATCCTGCTCAACCACAAAAGGGAGTTTCATGTACGTTGATATATAATTCTCGTAACATAGACTAGCAATCTTAGTGGTAAAAAAAAAACAATGAATACCGGTGATTTTTCTCGGTCCCATTCTCCATACAAGCTGACGTGCTCGAAAAATACACCCTCGACAATGATCACACATGCATTTAATCTTTCGTCGTAGCCATGCATCTCAATTATGAAGACGCAATGTTTCATCCTCAATTGAGGATGTGCTCATTGACTCATCAGCTTGCATTGCACTAGGTGATGATGACGTCAACATGATTAAACCTAATTCATGATAACATCAAAATATTTGTCATTCATATGTTTACATAAGATCTCAATTTTAAATACACAAAAATCATCATAAATACATTAAAACTTATGATAAGAATTCACTATCAAAACTTATCTTAAAAGCAAAAAATTATGATAAAGCCTAAATGCGCGTCTATATCTGCGTTTACCTATACATCTATATTGGCATCTATTTTCGCGTCTATGTTCGCGTCTATCTGAACACTAGACGCACATATACACGCAAAAATAGACGCACACGTCAAAATCCAAACCATACTTAAATCATTTCATTTCAAACTGCGCCTTTCCTTTCCTGCGTTTTTTGCGGTTCTGAAGCTTGAGTTTAGCCAACATGCAATCTCTTCATGCCTCATCTCCTCATGACTCACCTCTTCTTTCATTTCAAACACACAAGAAGGGAAAAAGGAAAGCCAAGGAGAGGAAGAAAGAGAGAACAAGAGAGAGGAGAACAAGAAGAAGCAGCAAGCAAGCAAGCAAGCATCAAGGGAGGGTAACTTACCAAGGAGAGGAAGAAGGAGAAGGAAGAAGCGCCACCACCCGCTACACCAAACACCCAAGGTGAGTCTCTCTCTCTCTCTCTCTTTGTTTCTCTCTTCCTCTCTCTACTCTGTCTGTGAATTTAGGATTTGTGATTCCATTATGTATTGCATTTTGTAAATCATCAATGGTGGTCGTCGGGCTAAAATCAGCCGACCGAGTGCATCTGATAGCGCGTCTACATTTTAGTGTAGACGCAGATATAGACGCGAAAATAATTTCCTCTCATAGCCTCTGAGGATGCGTCTTAGAGCACGTGTGCTCTGCAGTCTACATGTGATGATACACACGCTGGATAGAAGGTTGACCTGCAGTCTACACGCGATTATACACGTGCATTGACCTGGAATGTGCGTCTGACAGCGCGTCTGTGCTGCATCTTAGATTGAAGATAGACGCACTAGATAGAAGGTTGACTTTGGAGCGCGTTTGAGGGCGCATCTAACCTGCAATTTAGACGCGGGGATACATGCGCCAGGTCTCCCAGTTCTGATAGTAAACAATATATTTTTGCAACGATGAATGTGACCAATCCCATGTTTGTGTTTATCAGTTTTCTTATTTATGAGAAGCATTAGCACTTAGGTTTTATGCTCAATGTCTAAAGAAAGCTCTTTGAAAATGTAGGTAATATATGATTTTTTGTATGTAAATAAATTTGTCTTTTTTCTATATTTTTTTTACAGATATCGTATCCTGGTTCATCTAGCAATGACCCAGATTTGGATCGCATGAATGATACATTTGTTGAGATATCGAGCTCCACTCGTGATACGCCAGGGTGACCGTTGTATATTTATGTCACCGACTTGTCAGTTGCAGACGCGGTTGGTACACCGCCCATGAATAATAGCTACATGATAGCTATCCTTATCTACTCTAGTTCGTGGCTCAGTTAGTATGCCACCTTAGTTAGTTGAGTTTGGTTTGAGACCCATATATAGGGTTCTTCTATTTTTTTGTACTAGAGTTCTTTTGGCTTACATAACTAAGAAGAGGAAAACTGTTTTTAGCCTCCACCCTTGTGTGTATTCCCCCATTGTGCAAGCAAGAAAGCTACAAGTGAGACTCCTTCCTTCTCTCCCACAATCTTGACATGGTATCAGAGCCTTGTTCGTGGTAAGGAGCTCAAGAAAGCAAGCCAAGCTCGCGGTGTTCTGGTAAGAGGAGTAGTGTTGCTTTCATTTTCTATTTTGGGAGCAGATCTCTGCAGGCAGCACAGCCGGAAATTGCAAGAGTGCATTGTCTCAGGTTGAGACACCCTTCGTGGTGAAGCAAGAGGGCAGTATATGCTGCGCGAGATGGCTTTAGCCCTTGGCGACCCTGTTTTTTTTATTTGAGGCCATTTCGGGGCCTGTTTTGGAGGCGGAAGTTTTCTGCATGCACTCACGAAAAGGCCCAGTTTTATGCTGTGCGACCATTGTTCTACAGGTCGGTGAAAAGTTACTGTAGAAATTGCATCGTATGCTTGTGTGCAGAGACATTGGGAGTTACAGAATCATCCTTGGTTCCTGTTTATGCAAAATCGTCACTAGGAAGTGACTGTGTGGTCAAATACCACTCTCGCCAGTTTTGCAGATTAGCCCTTGTGAGGCTGAAGCTGTGTTCTTTGCAGTGATAGAACTTTTTGCAGTGTTCTGTAATGGCGTCTGATTCTCTCTCACAGATTGTCACTGAAAAGCTTGACAAGAACAACTTCCAAGCATGGAAGCTTAGAATGACGAATTTCCTTATGGGAAAAGGATATTGGGAATTTGTTGCAGGAAATGAAGAAGAACCAGTTCTTCCTGATGTTCCCAATCAACAGAAAATGCAGGCATTTAAAGCATGGCATGAGAGAGCTAGGAAAGTTATGTACTGGCTGTCTATCAGCATTTCAGACTCTATGATTGTGCATATTCAAGATGCAAGTACGCCAAAGGAGGCATGGGATACTTTGTCAAAAATGTATAGCACAAATACGCAAGCCAGGAAAATGCAACTCAAGCAAGAGTTGCATAATGTGCAAAGAGAAAATATGAGCATCAATGACTACCACATGAAGGTGAAGAAGATTGCAGATGCACTTGCTTCCATTGGATCGCCAGTGGAAGATGATGATTTAGTTTCTGTAACCCTTGAATGGTCTAAGAAAGGATTATGCACAATTTCAGACATCCATTTCAGTTCGTGAAAGATTTTCTAATTTCTGAGGAGCAGAGAAATGGTGGTGCATCTTCTTCAGGAGGAACTTCAAAGGAAGATGTCTTCTACTCAAATGTTGGAAGAGGTAGAGGCAGAGGCAGAGGAGGCCGATTTGGAGGCCGTGGTAGAAATCAGAATATGCAGTAAACTCAAGAAAACCAGTCCTATGGAGGAGGACGTGGTAACTCTAGAGGTAGGGGGAGCCAAAGAGGTCATGGTGGATGGCAAAGAGGCCAAAATGCAAACAGTAATGTTGAATGTTACTACTCTGGTAAAATGGGTCATATGGCTAAAGACTGCTATAAAAAGCAGAATGACATCATGAATGGAAAACTGCAACAAGGGAATTATGCATCTTCTAGTAGACAAGGTGATGACAGAAATGAGCATTTGTTTATGGTGCAGCACATGAATAATTCTGTGACAAGTGCAGAAGAAAGCAACGATGTATGGTATGTTGACTCAGGTGCATCAAACCACATGACAGGTCATGCAGAATGGATGGAGGATGCAAAGAAAATGGAAAAACCAGGATTTGTGGAGACTGGTGATGATACTGCACATCCTATTGTGCAGATTGGAAAATTTCCTTTGTCTATGCAGGATGGGAAAAAGAAATACATGTTTGATGTATTTCATGTCCCGAATATCACCAAGAATCTAGTTTCTGTTGGTCAAATGGTTGAGCAGGGCTTGCAGGTCAGATTTAATCCTCATGGATGCTTTGTTGAGGATATGAAAAATAAAGGTCGCTTGATAGCAAAAGGAAAGAAGAAGGACAGAATGTTTACGTTGGATGTAGACATGTCTGAATTGAGTGCAGCAATGTTTGCACATGGGACCGGTGTAGTTGCAGATATTGATATCTGGCATAACTGCATTGGTCATGTTAATGTACAGCGACTTAAATCAATGTAGGCCCAAAATATTGTTGCAGGATTGCCAAAATTCAAGGTTGCAGAAATGCATAAGGTATGTGAAGCTTGTCAGTTTGGAAAACATGCAAGGAAACCATTTCCTAGACATGTTCAAGAGAGTAAGAAGCCATTGGAATTAATCCACTCTGATGTGTGGACTACTAAAGCTGCATCTCTTGGAGGCTGTCATTATTTTGTCAGTTTTATTGATGACTATAGCAGAAAAGTTTGGGTGTATTTTATGAAAAAGAAAAGTGAAGTTTTTGGGCATTTCAAAACTCTTAAAGCTATGGTTGAAAAAGAAACAGGCCTGCAAATAGAATGTCTAAGGTCAGATGGAGGGGGAGAGTACCTCTCAAATGAGTTTGCAAGGTTCCTGCAGGAGCATGGCATAAAGCAGCAATATTCATGCAGTCATACCCCACAACAAAATGGAATTGCAGAAAGGAAAAACAGGCATATTGGAGAGGTATCTCGTGCCATGCTCAATGAAAAAGACTTGCCAGATTTTTATTGGGCTGAAGCAGTTGCTACAGCAGTCTACATAATGAACAGGACTCCCACTGTAGCAATACATGGAATGACTCCAGAGGAGAGGTATACTGGTAGGAAACCGGATATTTCTCATTTGAAATTTTTTGATTGCATTGCCTATGTACATGTGCCAGATGAGTTGAGATCCAAGTTGGATCCAAAAGCTGAGAAGTGCATCTTTATTGGTTACTCTCTGCAGCAAAAAGGGTATAGATGCTATAACCCTTCTACTCGTAAGTTTACAATGAGCAGAGATGTTGTTTTTGATGAGATGAGTAGCTGGTATAAACCAGTAAATGTGATTGATGATGTAGATGCACAAAATGGTAATGCTGCACATAATTTACAGCAGCAGTCACAAAATATTAGTGGACCTGGAGCATCCTCTAGCAGTGGGTCACATTCTTCGCCATGGACAGGCAGATTGAGATCAGCAGAATCGTCTTAAAGCAATGCAGATAGTGGTATGCAGGTATCACGAAAAGGAAAAGAGAAGGTTGATCAGCCCATGTTTCATGTAAATGCAAGTCACTCTTATGTGGATGGTGAATCCAATGGCTCAGAACAGAGCATTGATGATGAGTTGGGTATTCCTTCTATTGTTACACTTGGAGTAAGGAAGACCAGGGAAGTTTTGAGAGCACCTAGGAGTGAACCTACTTTGCGCAGGTCTACGAGAGCTAGGTATCCTGTGGATAGGCTGAAATATGATGGATTTACAGCCATTCACTATGCATATATGGTTAAAGTGATACAGGAACCAGAACCCACTTCTTTTGAGGAAGCCATAGGAAAAGAAAAATGGGAGAAAGTCATGGATGAAGAAATGGATGCCTTGGAAGCAAATGCTACATGGGAATTGGTATCTTTGCCTAAAGGTAAAAATGCAATTGGCTGTAAGTGGGTTTATAAGGTGAAACACAATGCAGATGGTTTTGTGAACAGATACAAGGCAAGATTAGTAGTCAAGGGGTATGCACAAATATATGGCATTGACTATGAAGAAACATTCAGTCCGGTTGCAAGGATGGAAACCGTAAGAGCAGTCATTGCTATGGCTGCATCAAAGGGATGGTCTTTACATCAGATGGATGTAAAGAATGCCTTCTTGCATGGTGATTTGCAAGAAGAGGTCTATATGAAGCAGCCACCAGGTTATATGCATGCTCTTCATCCTGAGTTTGTTTGCAGATTGAAGAAAGCCTTGTATGGCTTGAAGCAAGCACCTAGAGCATGGTCTGACAAGATAGGACAGTATATTGTCACTATTGGCTTTCATATTTTCAAGGCAAATTTCTCACTTTATGTGAAAAAAACAGAGAAATGTATTATGCTACTTGTCATTTATGTTGATGATTTGATTATGACAGGTGACAGTGATGAAGATATCCTTCATGTGAAAATGCTATTGAAGCAGAAGTTTGAGATGAAGGATTTGGGAGAGCTGCGTTATTTCTTGGGCATTGAGGTGATTAGATCACCAAGTGGGATACAGCTTTTGTAGAGGCAGTATGGATTGGACATGCTGTCCAAATATGGGATGACAGGCTGTAAGCCTATTTCAGTTCCTTTTGAGCAGAATGTGAAGCTGAGCACAAATGCAGGTGAGCTTCTAGAAGACCCTACTATGTACAGATGTATAGTAGGAAGTTTGATTTATATGACTATTACCAGGCCAGATTTGAGCTATGTTGTTGGATTGGTAAGTCAGTTTATGCAGGCTCCAAGGAAACCACTTTTGGATGCGGCTAGACGCATACTCAGGTATGTGAAGTCCACATTGCAGTATGGATTATTTTATGAGACTGGGGTTCAGATACAGTTGCATGGATATACTGATGCTGATTGGGTTGGTAGTATTTCTGATAGACGATCTACCAGTGGATATGTGTTCTCTTTTGGGAGTGCTGCAGTCACTTGGAGCAGCAAGAAACAGCCTACAGTTGCCTTGTTGAGCACAGAGGCCGAGTACAGGGGTGGAGCAATGGCTGCATGTGAGGTAGCTTGGTTGCATAAGCTACTTTATGATATGCATCAGTCTACAGATGGGCAGGTTGTCATTTATTGTGACAACATGAGTAGTATACACTTGGCAAATAACCCAGTCTATCATGAGGTCTTATTGATCTAGTTTATGTCAGTACAGAGGATCAGGTAGCTGACATATTCACGAAGGCATTGGGCGCAGAGAAGCTGCGCAAGTTTAGAGACCTGCTTGGTGTGCAGGAATTGGGATTGAGCTCGAGGGGGAGTGTTGAGATATCGAGCTCCACTCGTGATACGCCAGGGTGACCGTTGTATATTTGTATCACCGACTTGTCAGTTGCAGACGCGGTTGGTACACCGCCCATGAATAATAGCTACATGATAGCTATCCTTATCTACTCTAGTTTGTGGCTCAGTTAGTATGCCACCTTAGTTAGTTGAGTTTGGTTTGAGACCCATATATAGGGTTTTTCTATTTCTTTGTACTAGAGTTCTTTTGGCTTACACAACTAAGAAGAGGATAACTGTTTTCAGCCTCCACCCTTGTGTGTATTCCCCCATTGTGCAAGCAAGAAAGCTACAAGTGAGACTCCTTCCTTCTCTCCCACAATCTTGACAACATTGGCCTCCTTTGGCAGGGGGATCAATGCATTTTTTGGAGGTTTTCCTGGTAGGGAAGACTTCATGGGAGAAATGACCAGACACCTTGGCTCCTCTCCCACAGCAGACGAGGCATTCAGTGTCATGTCTGGGACGCCTCTGACGTCTTTGCTTGGCACTACTTCCCAAACTCCACATGCAGGTACTCCACATACAGGTACTCCATATGCAGGTACTCCACGTGCTCCACGTGCATCGGTTGAAGCACAAGCATCTGCAGAAGCACGTGCATCTACAAAAGCTCGTGCATCTAGCGAGGCAGAGGGTAGTCGACAGAGAGGGAGGAGGGAGAGTCGAGGGGGAGGATGAGGCTTGTGTGGGGGTTGCCTAGGAGGTGGCGAGCGATCACCCTCACCAATAGATCACGTAGAAGAGGTTGTATGCTAGTACTATAGAGTTACAGATGCTGGTGGCATCTTTCATGATGATGAAGGAAGGGATGTAATGGCGTACATGAGGAGCGTCGTGCATGCGACGTATAAAGATTGTTTCATTGCCTTCAAAAATCAGAAAAGCAGCTTATGGCAGGAGGTGTTGAGGGCAGTCCATAGGGGGTACCCAAATCCTGAGGGTCAACGATTCTCAGATGATTGGGGACGCACAAAAGTGAGGGATATGCTTCACAACTAAAGATCCCACCTCATGACACAAGCCAGGGACTCACTGCGGAGATAGGAGGAGGGGCATGGAGCATATAGCCAACCACCTATGTGCCACCACATAGAGTGGAAGAAAGCCAAGAAGAAAGCAGCAGAGAAAGTGAAGAGTCGCTAGCACGCAGAGGCGCGATGGATCCAAATGGAAAACATGGGATCGTCACATTACGGATCGGGTGGCAGAGAGTCGTGGAGGCACAGTTTGTAAGTATATTTTGATTTCTAATTTTTTAAAATTTATATTTCTTTCAATTCTTTATATTTTTTATTCTAATATATTGTGACTCATAATTGTTTTTATATATCTAAATGTTTTGCAGACTACCATCATTGGTAGGATACCTATTCCTAGAGAGGTAGGTTACCATCGAGGCCATAACCGCGCAGCCACATGGCTTCACTTCTATGAGGAGGGTCTCATCACTGAGGACCAATACAACCGGGCCATGAGGATTCGACAGCCAGAGGAGGTATGTTTTTCTTACTTTCCTATTAAAAGTATAGCTAATTATAACTTTTTCTCCACCTTGTCTATGTAAGCAACCCTGATCTTTTGTGTGTGTAGGCGAACCCAGATGTGGAGCATAGCGAGGAGGGGGATAGTGATGCTAGTAGCCATGGTGGTACTAGCGAAGATGTTTCCTCTTCAGATTCGTAGAGGAGCACCATACCTCCTCATGAGGCCTTCTTTTCTTGTATATGTATGATCCATCTTTGAGCCTACTGCTTGCGGCCACGCTTTAGGTCGCAAGCACTTAAACATTCCATGTAAATGCTTTTGATATATAATGAATACATGGACTTTTATTTTCAATTCTCGTGCCCGTAAGATACATTGTCTTTTTCCCAAATGCACAATTTGATATATGGGAGGGGAAAAAAAAAAACCAGAGAGCATGTGCTCTCTGGTTTTTTAAGATACATTGTCTTTTTCCCAAATGCACAACCTGATGTATGGGAGGGGAAAAAAAAAACCAGAGAGCATTTTTTTTTCCAGTTCTGTTTTGCGCGTCTATCCGCGCATCTAAATTGCAGATAATTCACGTTTTTACACGTGTCTATAGTGCAGACTACAAGTGCTTATACACGGCTTCATAATTCAAATTTAAAAAAGAAATTAAATATCTTTTTTTAATGTCATTTTTTGTTTTCCGCTCGTGTCTATAAGTGCTTGTAAAAATGCATCTACCACCGTGTCTATATGCGCCTGTATATGTGCGTCTATTGCGCGTCTATTTGTGCGTGTAAATTCATTGATACATGCGATTATAGACGCAAAATGGTAGACGCGCAAATCGACGGGCGGATAGACGCACCCGTAAGATTTTTCTATATTCAAAAATCGCATCTAAATGTGTGTCTACGAGGTCTTTTTGTTGTAGTGGTTTGCTATGTTTCTTTCAAATAATGTAATAGAGAGTTTCTAAGTTTCAACTCATTTGGGCAAAGCCTATATGAGTTATATGTATGCTTCGACCCGAGATTTCTTTTGTTTTTGTACTCTAGGAATTCTTCAGTGAAGAAGAAATGGTCTTGTTATAAGTCAACTTCTTGTTTAACATCTCTAGGCTTCTTTGTGAAAATAATTACAAGTACAATGTTTTTTTTAATTGTTCCATTTAAATTTCATTTCATTTGGAGAGAACATTTGTAAATTATACACATACTTATAGATAAATTTTCTATTTGGTTATTATAGATGTCTTCACGAAGGAAAACCAAGTGAAAATATAGTTTAGACTTTGATAATCGGTTCTGAACTCAAATTTTATACCAAGTAATAAATGTCTCCAATGTTTTAGAGCATGAACTATAGCAACAAGTTCTAAGTCATGTACAAGATAGTTCATCTCATGTTTCCTTAATTCATAAGCCACTACTCTCCCATCTTGTATCAAAACACATCCTAACTACTCTCCACTAGCATCACAAGATGATACAAAAGGTTTTTTCATCTCTAAATTTTTTAATGTGCAATTTTCATCCACTTTTTGTTTCATTTTCAAAGGCTTCATGACATACATGTGACCAAATAAAAGGTTTAGTTTTCTTAGTCTATTCAGTCAAAGGACTAGCTATCTTGGAAACAATTCGAATATAAGTTTTTTCATACTGAGTTAATTTTAAGAAGCTTCTCACATCTTTCACACATTTTTGTTTAGGCCAATCAATAATAGTCTTTACCATCTCTGGATCTATATGAATTCCCTCTTGAGAAATAAATATTCTAGCTAGATAAACAATGATATCTTCTGTAATGAAATATTTACTCCATTTAGCATAAAGTTTATGTTTCCTCAAAATATGAAGAGTTTTTCTAAGATGTATCTCATGTTTCCAATTATCTTTAGAATATAAAAATATATCATCCAATAATGCAAAACTAAATTCATCAAGATGTAGATGAAAAATATTATTAATCAAATACATGAATGTGGATAGTGCATTAGTTAATCTAAAAGCTAGAACTGTGAATTTATAATGGTCATACCTAGTCTGAAAATGAGTCTTTGGAATATCCTCGAACTTTATACAGATTTGGTGCAAGTAACCTAATTGTAAGTCTATTTTTAAAACATCTTTACACCACTCAATTGGCTCAATAAATCATCAATGTGTGAAAGGAGATATTTGTTCCTTATCAATTCCTTATTAAGAAATCTGTAATAATCAATACAAAGTCTACATGTTTCATCTTTCTTCCTTTGGAATAATACAAGAGCAGCCCAAGGAGATACAATGGGTATGATAAATCCCTTTTTCAAGAGATCATCAAGTTGCAGATTAAGCTTCTTTAGATCTTCTATATTGAACCGATAAGGTGCTCTAGAGTAGGGTTCTATTCTTGAATACAACTCTTTAGTATGGTCAACTAATGTAGGAGGAGGCATACCTGGAACATTATCGAGAAAAACATCATTATATTCATCTAACAATTTCTCTATGTATTCAATGTTCCTCTCTATCTCCTTTGGCTTTATTCAATGTTCCTCTCTATCTCCTCTAGCTTTAACTCTCTAGCCAATATTAAAAAGATCTCATATCCTTGTTTGATTCTTCTCAAAAGTTTTGTGGCCGAAATGATAAAAGATTTGCAATCTCTCTCCTTTCCTCAAATTTTATGAAATTTATTATCTTTTTCTTTGAAAATTAAAGACATTATAAGATATATGCCATATATCAATGTGTAAAGCGATGAAAATATTTATCTAATAAATTGATCCGTCATCACTAAAAATATCAAATATATATGTCTCTATAGATACCTCACTAGTCACTACAACAAAAAGGCTCCATAGACGTGCTTGTAGACGCAATATTTGAACTGTGTTAAAGAATGTCAGGCGCGTTTATTACCGCGTCTACTGCTGAGTCTAAAATTTCGCGTCTAAAAGCGCACTTATAGTCAGAGTTACACCCCATATAGACACACATATAGACGTGCATATTGACGTGCTACGCAAATATATAATCATATTTATAAAAAAGTGGATATATTCATAATGTGCGTCTATACAGGCGTGTATCTACATGTCTAAAAAAGTATTTACTCTGCAAGTTTTTGACGAGAATAGACGCACATTTATCCTACGATTTAGACGCGCTGATAGGCGTGCAAAACAAAGGTGTGAAAAAAAAACCAGAGAGCATGTGGCTTTGCAAGCCACATGCTCTCTGGTTTTTTTCCCCCCATCAACATCAAATTGTATGCTTAGGGAAAACAAAGAAAGATTATTTCGAAGATTTTTGTACTGAAAACAAAACAATGTATGTAGAGCACGAAATTTCATATATATAGATGAAACATTTTTACATGATGAGTTCTAGTGCTTGTGACCTCAAGCATGGTCATGGTCGCAAGCACTAGCTGAAAGTAATACATATCAAAAATGAAAACTACAAGCCAAGGGGAGGTATGCATGCATGGGGCTCCTCTACATCTCCTGAGAAGAGGCATCATCATCGCTACCACCACCGCTGCATATGCCGCTGCTGTTGCTGCCACCGCTACTGCTAGTCCCCCCTTCGCTATCCTCAACTGTATCAGGGTTCGCCTACACAAAGGATTAAGGTATATAAATATCATTACAAACAATAAATTAGAGTTACCTATACTTTTCAAGTAAAAAATAAAACATACCTCTTCTGGTTGTGAAATCCTCATGGCACGATTATATTGCTCCTCCCTGATGAGTCCCTCCTCGTAGAAATGCGGCCAAGTGGACGCCCAGTTATGACCTTGATGGTAGCCTACCTCTCTAGGAGTAGGCATCCTACCAAGGATATGATACTATAAAACAATTTGAGCATACAACATATTAGAACACACTACATAATGAAGTGAAACAAATTACAAAATTTAATTTAAAAAAAGAAATCAAATAATACTTACAAACTCAGCCTCTGATGACTCCTTGCCATCCGATCCATAATGCGACGATCCCATGGTTGCCATCTGGATACGTCGCGCCTCTGCTGGAGCCCCGAGAGGAACACCAAGGAAAAGGGAATTCTCTTGCAAGAAAATCTATCTTGTAACATCAACAAGCTAGTTTGTTATGTTTCATATGATCACAATGAAGAAAAGAACACCAGGCACAATAAATCTTCATACAGCATCATGTAGATCTCCCACGGATTTGATCGAATCAACCATATTCTTCAATATCTTCACAAAATCCATCAATATAACAAAGAAAGCTAAGGAATACACCATCTTTGAATGGAAATACATCACATATTATTCATCTTCAATATCTTCATAGTCTTCTCTCTCAATCTCTCATATACAATCACTCTGTTTGAGTAGAATTGGCTATCTCTGACTCTCTCTCTCTCTCTCCATCAATAATACATCAAATCCTCACTACAATCTCTCAATAATCACTCTCAATAATCCTTCTTAGGTCGTGGATACCCCTCCCAAGAGGTATGTCTAATATGAAGAGTCACCAGAGCTACTATAGTATCTTTTCATAGCTCACTACTGTCACTTCACTCTAGTCTTCACTTGAGTCTTCAGCAGCTACTTCTTTCACTTCTTTCAGCTCTTTTGCACTTGTATTCACCTCTTTTCAAGGCTAGAAAACTTTCCCAAGCTACACTCTCATCCATCAGAACACATACAGAATCATACAAAACAGTCACAGAACAGTACCAGAATAGCTACAGTACAGAACAGAACAGAACAGAACAGAGACAGAGGCTATACAGAAGACCTACAGAAGGTTATAGAAGGTTATCAAAACCACATAACTCATTCTCAAACCATTCCAAACTCTCACAAACCATTCAATAAGCTTTCACAATATCTCAATCTTCATCAGTCAACACTCCATCCCTCCTTACAGAAGATAATCAGAACAAAACAGAGCAAAACAGAGCAAAACAGAAGGTATACAGAACCTATCAGAACATCACAGAACCACCAATAAACATCATGAACTTCCAAAACACAATCAATATCATCCAAAACACTCTCAAACCACTTCTAAACCAATCAAGCATCTCATAAAATCAAGCATTCAGCTCTCAAAAACAGCAAAAATCAGCCAAAAAACAAGTCATTTCAACACTCAACATATATCCCCACACCTAATAAGGAAGCGTCCTCGCGACCCAGGAAAAAGGGAATACAAGTGTAGTTAAAATCACAACTTGGAGCTTCAATATCTTTTCTAAAAAAGAATCCATCCACCACGACCCCAACTTATAACCTGTTTCTGATATAAAAATATAAAGAAAGGAAAACCCATTACACATTAACACTTCTTATGAAACAAAAAATCACAACAAATTTGTAAAGGATATAAGAGGTTTCTTCTTCTTCATCTGCATCAGCTTCAACTTTCCAACCACGAACCCATCACCACAATTCTCCAAAATGTAGCTCACACACGAAATCCAATCCAATAGAAAACCACCACGTTCGTTTTATATAAATGAACTCACAACACAAACACTAATACAACACAACCATCTGAATGACTCCTCCAAAAAGAGAGATTTTCATTAAAAAGCATCCACCATACATTGGAAAGGTATCAATGAAGATGATCCCTCTTGAAAGATTGATGTTGTTCGAAACGATCCATAGATAAGGATTCATCTACAAAGGTTTTGGGAGGATTTTGAAAAAACTGAAGACAGCACATCCTTTCCAACAGGACCAAGTATCTGCTAGGCAAGCAAAGGGCATGAAAATACAATATATCCAGCTGTTGGGAATCAATGCTCACATTGACATTCATGCACAACTTTGGAATAGGCTTGGAATCATTATGAGAGTGCCTATGCATATACGCCAAGTACCAAGCAAAGTGAGCAGTTAATCTCACTGAGGGATCTACAGACTGTGAATACTACTGAGCAAAATGAACATAGTTCTGATAAGCTTGACTGGAAGCTCTCCATTCTCCTGGAATTACTGGCCAATTGATCTGAGGTCCTATAAGGGAATCATCCAAACTCCATCCCCTTCTTCTGGAAATCTGATTATCAAACCCGTCATAGTCACTAACCAACTGAGGTGGTTGAGATATAGAAGTGTGAGGAGAGGGTAATGGAATAAGGAAAAGTGGATGAAGGGAGGGATATGAAAAAGCATAAAAGGAAGAAAAGGTTAAAGAAGGAGTGGCAGAAATTTGGAGGGAATCACTAAGGAAGGGTGTTAACTGATAAATAGGAAATGTAGAGGGTACATGAATTGATGGAGAAGAACAGGGTGGAGAAGGGGAAAATACCCTATCCTCAATAAAGGAACAGTATGTAAAAATGGGAATTTGAGGGAAAGATGAAGGTTGGAAAAGAAGGGGTAAAATAATTGTGGAATTAGATTGACAAAGGGAAAGATAGAGATCATAGCGGTGAGCCATTTGTTGGTAATATAGGAGGGTAGGAACAGAAGGTCCTAAGAGAGATCGTCGATGATAGGCATCAAAGAAGGTAGCATCAAACGGATTATGTTTTGAAAGATAGGCTAAGAGATCCATCCTCAGTTGATTAGTACTCTGAGCAGAGATAGGAGCTGTGTTTTGTCTTTGATTCAGGACCACAGAATCAATCATGGGATGCCACGAATTATCATGACAATCAGCCACTTTGGAGGAGTAACTCTGGAACATGTCAGCTATGCACAACTCCAAATGGTTGACATACAAAACAGCCTGTAATACCACATCCCCCACATACCATGCCATATCCACCTCATCTGGAATTAACAAGTCTCCTCGTAGATACATGTATGACATCAACATGGTATCTGGCGTGACAGAATCTTCAAACACCATCCTTACTACCTCTGTCAATAACTCAGTAGACCAAGCCCCACTCCATCCATCCTCTGGAAGAGGTAAATCCATCATGGAAAGCTTCATGTAGAAGACCAACTTCTGTAAGTGGTAGTGGACAAAGAAAGAATGGTCTGGTGGAACATATTCCTGAAACTGCTCAAATGTAGACCATAACAAGTCCATTTTGGACTGCAATCTTTCCATTTTATCTTGGACACAAGGTAGCCTGTCTCTGAAGAGCAGCCAAGTCCTGCTGGGAGAGAGAAGGAATCAAGGGAACATTAGGGCTTGGAGGAACAGAGCGTGACTTTGCCAGTTGATCTTGCAACTACTGGATTCGGGAGGCTTGGGATGCCACTGTGTCATTAGCAATCTGTAAAGCTGAAAGTTTGTCATCTAAGAGAGCTTGGAACTCTTGCGCTTCTCTAGACATCCGCTCCTTCTCCTCTGAAAGGCTAGTAACCTGGGATTGAGCCTCTAGTAACTGGATCTTCAAAGAAGAGATCTCATCGCTTTGGGTGGCAACCAGTTGGGTTTGCTGTTCCATTTGCTTAAATAAATCTGCTAGGGTATCCTTAGCAGAAGCTAACTCGGATGTTGCCTTATGCAACTGGTCCTTAGACTGCATGAGTTCTTCATAAAAAGACGTGTACAACTGTTGAACACAGGCTGTCACTGACAATTCAATGGAACTTTGAATATCTTTACAGAGGAAAGGAATTGCATCTCCTGAGACTAGACTCTTCAAGGAGGGAACTGATATGTCCAATGATCCTTCTCGATGTGCTCTAAATAGGTTATTACAAGTGAGATACCCAGGGAGTTCATTGCCAGAGGTAGCAGGAATGGACACTAAAGGAAGTATGGAAGGAGCTTTATCCCCTACCCGCTTCAAGCGTTTGTGCTGGATGACCAAGGGAGGCGGAGAATCATCATTCTCTATGTCAATGGGTTCTGACTCATCTGAAGGTGGAGGAGGAGGTACTGGATCTGATGGAGGAGGTGGAGGCACAGTCTTCTGTAAACCTGAATAGGTCAAGAAGGCAGACAAATATGATCCATATGTGACATTGGTAACATTACCCTTGGTGACTTTGACGAAATGTTGATCCATTTTAGTGAGGAGGTAAGTGCTCCAATCAATAGCAACTCCTTTCAACACCATCCTGGAAGCTGTAAAAAGCTCTTTGGACAAGTACTGGGATGGCGTTTTGGCAAGCATAAACCTGTCCTGGAGAAACTGACA
This sequence comes from Lygodium microphyllum, assembly GCF_053477565.2. Classification (NCBI taxonomy): domain Eukaryota; kingdom Viridiplantae; phylum Streptophyta; class Polypodiopsida; order Schizaeales; family Lygodiaceae; genus Lygodium; species Lygodium microphyllum. The sequence continues at coordinate 164,537,799 of NC_141143.1, forward strand.
AATCGTCTTCCATACGGGATCAGTGATCATAGAAAAGGAAACTCTTGAAGAGTTGATCACCTTTTTTACATCCAGCATTTCCCTTGTTTGCTTTTGCAACAGCTTCAGAATCTCTTCATTAGAGAAAAGCTGACGAGTGGTAACAAAAGGTTCACCTTTGGAGGGAAGAGACAAAGCCTTCCCTAAGCTGCGAGGTGTCAAAGTTATAGAAATGCCCTGGACTAGTCCTGTCTTCTTGCTGTAAGAGGCCAAAAACTCATCACATAACGACGGATCCTCGGGAAGCAACGGAAAAGAAGTAGCCACAAAAGCAGCGAGTCCCGCCTTCGTGAGAGGCTCAAAAGTAAGTAGGGAAGAGTAATCCCTACTAACTAATGGGACGTACTGGATAGGGGGAGGAGCATGAGAAGGCGCCATTCAGATGATTACACACATACACCACAAACACAGACAATCAAGGAGAATGCCTGCAAAGCAACAAACAAAAATCCAAGGATAAGAGAACAACCAACACAATAAAACGTGACTCGACCAACTAACCCCAAGCAAACCACCACCTAGAAAAAAAATTCGACATGACCTTGAGACAAATGCGACCGAAAGCTTCATGCTATGCATCAGACAAACACCCAGAACCTCGTATCAGGCAATAAAAGAAAAAATTGCATACCGTACCCCGAACCGTAACAAAGACAGTAAACCAAAACAATACCACAGCCGACACATATCAAGACTACATCGGTGATAAACCAGTTATTGACCATGGAAATAACTCTAAGGACTGCGCATACCCATCCCACGAAACGGTTCGTTAAAAAGGGAAATTAAGTGCAGTGAGGGGGAAGTAATTTAATGAAAGGTTGATTTTAAGAAATTATTAAGAATAGGTGAATTTTTATTAAGTGATAAACCTTAGCAAGAAAACGGCGGTTCCTTATTATAAATTTAATTACCAATTATTAGGTTAAAGAGGTGCTTTAATTCGAATCCCGGACTTTGATACCCAGACTGGGTCTCTAAATGCAAGTTCATTGATTACAAATTAAGGTGATGTGGAGCACTTTTTTGCCAACGCGTGTTCATGTGATGGCTGGTTTATTTTAATTAAAAATTAAAGTGCCTCTTTAGCGCACGTAGCGCGTGCTAAGTGAACGGCGGGTTTATTTTAATTAAAAAATATGGTGTGTTTAGCGCGAATGCGCGTGGAAACTACGGGTGAATAAATAGTACATTTTAACAATTAATTTGTGATTAAGGGGGAAATGAAAATAAATAAAGCACATAAAATAAATACCTGGAAGGGGTGTGTATGTAATGCCTAAATGCGCGCGGAAGAGTCCCCCAAAAGAAGTGAATCCAGTAAAGGAAAAGTAAAGACCACTAACGAAACAACAAAGACAAAACCTTAGCGGGTGTGTTGATTTTGTTTTTGTGGGTTTTTTAATTTTTGTAATTTATGATTATTTATGGTTGGTTTTTGTTTGTGAGGTTGTTTTGTTGTTTGGGTTTGTTTGGTTTTTTGTTTTTTTGTTTTTTTTTTAATAATAATAAGAATAATAATGAAATCAAGATATATAGCACATGAATATGTGATGAAGGGAAAAAATGAAAATGCAGCCATGGAGGAAATATCCACAATTTAGGGTATGAAAATAAGATGAGGATTTTTATGGTTAATTGTTATTTGTTGGTTTTTTTTTTTAAATAGGGGTTCCATGTATGAAAATGTTTTAAAGTGAAAAATAAATTTTGAAATGAAAATGAATGAAAAAGGGTCAAGAGGGAGGAGGAAAATTTTGTAGATTTTTGTAGAATTTTGTAGAATTTTTTGGAATTTTTTAGAAATTTTTACTATTTTTAAATGAATTTTCTACATTTGTTGGTAATTTGGGGGATAAATTGGGAAATATTTAATTTTCAGGAATTTTGGGGTTGGAAATTTCCTGCTGACAAATTTCCAAAAATTGGCAAAAAGCGAAGGGAATTTTTAGAAATTTTTTTGAATTTTTAGGAGGTGGAAATTAATTTATAAATTAATTAAATCAGGAAAATCAGCTTACTTGGTAAGTAAGTTGAAAGTAAGTCAGTTAAGTCCTGTTAGTCTGTGTAAGTCATGTAAGGCTGACTAAGTCAAGTCAAGTTAGTCAAATGGAACTAGGTTAGTCTAGGTGAAGTCAGATAAGTCAGTTAGGGGGACTAAGTCAGTGGAGACTAACCTAAAGGGGGTTAGTTAACCTAAGTAGGGTTAGGGTTAAGGTTAGGGTTAGGGTTAGGGTTAGGGTTAGGGTAAACTAACCTAACTAGGATTAGTTAGCACTAACCTAACTAGGGTTAGTTAGGACTAACCTAACTAGGGTTAGTGGGGTGGGGGTTAGGTTAGGTTAGTTAAACTAAGGTTAGGTTAGTTAAACTAACCTCTAATGGCAGTTAGGGAGGAGGAGGAGGGGGAAGAGGAGGAGGGTGGCAAGGGCGGCGTCAGGCGGTGCTCGGCGGCGATTCGGCGAATGCGGCGGCGTTGGGCGGACGTTCGACGACAACGGCGGCACGCTGGCGATGGGCGACCTCGACGGCTCGCTGGCGACCTCCTGGCGACGGCAGGGATGCGGCGGCGTCGACTGCGGGCGTTTGGCGGCCTCGGCGGCGACGGCAGGGATGCAGCGGAGTCGATTGCGGGCGTTCGGCGGCAACGGGCTGGCGGCCTCCTGGCGGCGGGCGACGGGCGACGACTGGTACGGCGGCTACGACTCGGCACGGCGGCCACGAAGGCGGGGCGGACGGCACAGGCGGTTACAGGGCGTCCAGCGAGGAGGGCGGGTGGCGTCAGAGGGGAGGAGAAAGGAAGGAGGAGAAGGAGGAGGAGGGAGAAGAGGAAGAAAAGGGAGGAAGGGTGGAGGGAGGAAGAAGAGAGGGAAGGGAACACACACGCAGAGGGAAGGGAGAGAGGGAGGGAGGCGGTTGGGGGGGGGAAGGGGTCGGGGAAAGAAGGGTAAGGGTAGGGGGATAGGGAAGGGTGTGGGGGGGAAAAGGGCACCCATGGGGGGGGGGGTGCCCAAGGGAGTGCCCGGGGGAAGGGTAGGGGAAAGGGGGTCATGGGGTGGGGTAGGGTAGGGTTAGTGGTAGTGGGCGGGGTAGGGGTTGGGGTTAGGGGTTAGGGGTTAGGGGTTGGGGTAGGGGTAGGGGTTAGGGGTAGGGGTTGGGGAAGGGTAGGGTTAATGGTAGAGGGCGGGGTAGGGGTTGGGTTTAGGGGTTAGGGGTAGGGGTTGGGGTCCCAAAAAGGAGGCGTACCCCCCGTCCCGCGCGCATGCGCGCGGCGGGGTAAAAAAATTTGCCGTGACGGGATTGAAACGGCACCGGAACGTCGCGACGGGGAATGTGGAGGCGACGAGGTGCGTTAAAATGCATAAAATGAAAAAAGGGCGCGTGCACGCGCAAGACGGGCGCGTGAAAACACATAAAAATTTAAAAAAAAATAACTCCCAATCGGATCGTCAAAACGAAATGGCGTAAAAACAAAAACTGGGCAGGATGATAGGGGCAAGACAGGAAAAATGTGCAACGGAAGTTCTGGGGGGGTAAAGGGCGGTCACGTGCAAAAAAAACAAAAAACGAACCAAAAAACGCAATTAAAAATTAATATCGGGAGATCCGTGCATCGGAACGAGGTGCAAGAAAAAGGAAAAATGTGTAGAAAGACGTGCCCGACAATTCTATCACATCAAAACATAGTTCGGTCTGAGATAAGATGTGTTCACATGGGAAAAACCCAAAAAAAAACCCGAAAATGGGATCGGAAATTAATATCAGACGAACCGTTAGCCGGAATGACATGTAGTAAGAAGGAAAAATGGCCGCAGGAAGGAGTGGCACAGGGATAGCACGTTAAACTGCAGTTCCGGTGGAAGTAGGAGGGGTTCACATGTGAAAAACTCTAAAAGTACGCCTGAAAACTCATTTAAAAATTAATAAGTAAAAATCCAGAAGTCGAAAAAGGGTGGAGGAAAAAGGAAAAAGGTAGGGGAAGGAACAGGGGACATGGCTGTCAAATCAAATTGGAATTTCAATGCAAACAGGGGTAGGTTCACATGGAAAAATGTCAAAAAGACGCACGAAAAAGTCTTAAAAAACCGGAAAATTAATAGTGGACAAACCGTGTATCGGAATGACTCGGAGTAAAAAGGAAAAATGTCAGGGAAAAAATGTTTATCAGGGCTATGACGTCAGATCATGGTTCCGAAGCAAGAAAAACGCGTTCACATGGAAAACCGGCTAATTTGTACAAAATGCTTCAAAAATTAATAACTCAAAAACCGTGCACCGGAATAGGGGTAGGTAAAAAGGAAAAATGGTCAAGTCAAAGGGAGGAACAGGGCTATAAGGTTGGATGTGGACTTCGGTGAACGTAGGATGCATTCACATGGCAGGACCTCAAAATTAGGGAATGAAGGAAAACTGCAAGGGAACATCCCCAAGGGTGGGTGGAAAATGAACGGGTGGGTGGGAAGGGACCCCATCAGGGTAACAGCAAGGCATGGCATACATGCATGAGCAGGTTAAGGCAAATGCAGAGGATATACAATGTAGACGCGCAGGGACGCCTCCCCACACTTAAGACCTCAACAGATAGGGTTAACCGAGCAACAGGGACCTAGGACCACGCCACAGACCATCCACTAACGTCCCGACACTTAAAACATGAACGTCACTGAGAAATAGAAGCGGGAGGGTTAGAAAAACTTGGCCCATTTCGTCAAGAAGCAAGGTTGAGTGTCGATGGCACGTCCAGTGTTGTTGTCGGCTTCTAAAGGTACCAAGGCATCTTCTCGGCACACGTCTGTCATGGTAGGGACCATGTAGCAGCACCCAGGGAGGTAGCTGGTTGAAGGAATTGCAAAAAATTCGTCGATGATGAGGGACATTGCACTCAACTCACAGTCACTCAAATGGAATGAAAGAACAGTTACTCGCCCCATGACTAATATCACTTGAGGAATAAGGATTGAAACCCATATCTCGTACCTGGTTGAGGAATCAACAAGAGAATGGTGCAGAAGGATTATGCCAAGGTGCACAGTTGATGGTGCATTAGTGCGTCCAACCCGTCTAGCATAAGTGCAAGGAGGAAGGCAAGGGAGCCTTACAGTGCAGTGTACAGAACAGGGTGACGTGTCTTGTGTTGACGGTAGAGACCCATCCCATGGGTGCATAGGGAAACATGAACATACCTGACTCCAAATATCGTAACGTCCCTCAATCTCACCTCTCGGTAATTGATTGAAGAAACTCCAGTCACACTCATTCCACCCTCTGTCTCACTCTCTGTTGATAGATACAGGAGGGCAACCATGTCCTGAAACCCATTGATATTATCCTCACAATCACTTGTGCAAAGGTTGTATGCCTTGTGCGCATTTGATGGTGCAACTGTGCATCCTGCCCTGTGCCAGCATACGGTGCGAGAAGGAAGGCCAGGGAGCCTTATGGTGCAGTGCACAGAAACAAATTGTGCTTTGTGCATTGAGAGGCCCATCCCGTGCGTGCAACGCTTCATTCACACTTCTCACCTCTCATTTGATTTGAAGGGAAAAGACTGGTCACTCTCCCCACCCTCTGTCTCACTCTCTGTTGATAGTTATAGAGGGCAACCATACTCACTTCCCCATCCCGTTAGGATGAAAGCTCACGTCACTTGATTGTTTGTCTATGAAGATCACGTCATTAGTTGTTGAAGAGGCTTACCCAGGGAGGTAGCCATCAAATCGAACATTGTGTTAGATAGGAACATGTCGTCTCCTAGAGGACAGTTAGACGCTCTGCAGAGAGACCCAGGACACAGCGTACCAAGGGAGGTAGCTTCAGAATTGGATCCTAGGGATATCAATCAATGAATCCACTTTCTAGACTACTGGCTGTTGCCACCTTTTCCACAGCCAGCTTTCCGCCCAAGGGTGTTTATCACCTTTTCTTGGAACGAGGCCTGCTATGACAGGGAATTGCTTCCTTTTCTCTCATAACAGATTTGTTTTTTTTTTTTTCTTGTTTCGTGTTTTCCCCTATTCCCGAGGGTGTTTCCACCTTTTCTCGAAGAATAGGTCGGCATGACAGAGACCTTAGTCCTTTTCTCCCATGACTGATATGTATATATATATATATATATATATATATAATTATTATTATTATTTTTTCAACTTGAGCAAGGGAATGGTAGAAAGACCATTTGTCAGAACCAACCTCGCCACTGTCGCTGGTGAAAAATAGAGGATAAGAATTCAAGGCTGGAAGGGGGGTTTGAGGGGACAGAGGGTTGCATCCACTTCATCAAGAGTGACTGAAGAACGGCTATCAGAAATAGCATCATAAGAAGTACAGTGCTGCGCCAATGAGGGAAAGGATCAAGTGACCGTAATTGTCAAGATCCCCAAGAAGGGAAGTACTTCTTCAGGCGATATCCATTAATCAGAAAGGGATCATCAGAGGCATCCAGGGTCTACACTTGGACAGAGCCATTAGGGTTGATGGCAAGTACCTTATAGGGGCCCATCCACCGTTGTTGGAGCTTGCTAGGAAACTTGCCAAATCGTGAATCATAGGCTAGGACCAAATCATCTTCTTTAAACTCCTTGTGCTTGATGAAGCTGTCATGGTAAGCCTTGCGTCGAGCTTGCATGGCTTCCATGCATTGTAGAGCCATCCTACGAATTTCGTCCAAACATTCCAGGTGCAGGAGACGGCATTGTAGTGAATCATCATCCCCCAAACGCTCTTTGATAGCCACTCTCAAAGAGGGTAATTCCAGTTCAACAGGGAAAACAGCTTCTGTACCATACACGAGCTGAAAGGGTGTCTGTCCTGTTGCTGCTTTATGGAAGGTTCTGTACACCGAGAGGGCCTCTGTAAGTCGAACGTCCCAATCACGACGATGTGCGGCAATTGTTCTTGTCAGAATCGAACAGAGGATGCGATTCGTGACTTCGACTTGGCCGTTGGCTCTAGGGTAATAAGGAGTGGACTTATGATGGCGGATCTTATACAACTCTGTCAACTCTTCCATGACTTTGTTAATGAAATGAGTGCCTCTATCACTTACCAACTCTAAGGGACTGCCAAAATGGGTGATGATATTCTCGTACATGAACAGGGCCACGCTGTTACCATCGTCCCGCTTGAGGGCTTTAGCTTCACACCACTTTGTAACATAATCCGTACATACGAGGATGTATCGGTTCTGTTTCCTTTTGGTAGGAGGATCGATCGGACCTACGAAGTCGATGCCCCACTTCTCAAAAGGCTTCAAAGAAAGGATAGGTTGCAGTGGCATGGCACTTGTCTTGGTGGGTTTCCCCATTCTTTGAAAAGCATCACATCTTTTATAGTAATCATAGGCATCCTTGTGGATGGTAGGCCACCAATAACCTGCTAGCAGAGCCTTCCTAGCTGTAGCTTCTCCTGCAAAGTGGCCTCCACATGGCTCGTCATGGCAAGCCTTCAGAACAATCCCAAACTCATCTCCTGCAACACATCTTCGGAGCACTTCATCTTTGCCTTTATTGTACAGTGCCTTGCCTAGCAAGGTGTAGGGGGCTGATTCTAGCATAAGCTTCTTCCTTTCCCGACTAGAAATACCAGGAGGATACTATTGGGTTGCCAGTAGATTGGCAATGTCTGCATACCAGGGAGTTACAGTTTCTACCAGGAATAGGGAAGCATCAGGGAGGTCTGGGTCATCCTGCTCCTCGTCTGCAGTTTGTGGGATACGCAACAGATGATTAGCCAGAACATGGGAATGACCAGGCTTAGTAATCACCTCAAAGTCGAACTCCTGAAATAGAAGGAGCCATCTCATCATTCGTCCTTTCACATCTGCTTTGTTCATCAAGAAGGATAGGGCCTCGTGATCCACATAAAATTTAAAGTGGGTGGATAGGAGGTAGTGGCGAAACTTCTCTAGGGCAAACACCATTGCCAAGCACTCCAACTCTGTCACTGTATAGTTCCATTCCCTATCAGTGACTTTTCGGCTTGCATAATAGATCGGTTGATCCAACTTTGAGGAGCCCTTCTGGTAGAGAACTGCGCCTAAGCCTTCAATAGATGCATCAGTGTGTACATGGAACTCTTTCGTCCAATCAGGAGGTTGCAGAATGGGTGCCTCAATCAGACACTGCTTCAGAGTGTGGAAGGCTTTGTTACATTCTTCCGTCCAAGTAAACTCTGTATCTTTCCTCAGAAGCTTGTGCAAGGAGGTTGCCTTTGTTGCAAAATGAGCTATGAACCTTCTGTAGTAACCCACATGGCCTAAGAATCCCCTCAACTGTTTGAGGTTGGTGGGTGCTGTCAGTGCTGCAATCTTTTCAATCTTTGCAGGGTCTGTTGATATCCCTTGTGCAGAGACAATGTGGCCCAACAGAACTCCGGAAGAGATCCCAAAGATGCATTTGTCGGGGTTGAGGGAAATCCCATACTCCCGGCATCGGTCAAAGCATTGTTCTAGGTGTTCCCAGTGTTCACGGATCACACTATAGACACAGAAGTCATCCAAAAATACCTCAATAAAATCATGTAGATGATTTTGGAATGCGGCCATCATGACTCGCTGGAAAGTAGCACGGGCATTGCAGAGCCCAAATGGCATCACTCGGTAAGCATAGGTCCCCCATTCTGTGGTGAAGGTTGTTTTGGACTGGTCTTCTTCTACGATCTGCACTTGGTTGTATCCGCTGAATCCATCTAGAAGGGAATAAAGTTCATGTCCTGCCACTGTGTCCAATAGTTGGTCTGTGAAAGGGTAAGGAAGGTGATCCTTCTTTGTCTTGGAATTAAAGCTTTCGGAAATCCACACATATTCGCAATTTGCCATTCTTCTTGGGTACAACCACGATGGGTGAAACCCATTCACTATTTGCCACTGGATAGATGAACTCGGCTTCCAGAAGCTTCAACAGCTCCGCTTTCACCAATGTGGAATAATTCGGGTTCATTCGCAAGTCAATATGATGTTGACATATTGTGGGATCAATCCCCTTTAGGTCTTTGTAGGACCATGCAAACACGTCCAAATTTTCTTTCAACAAGTTGTACAAGGTTGACAACTCCTCTTCTGGGAGGCTGCTACCCACCTTCAAGTGGCGTTCAGTGCCATCTGCATCCACAAAGGTTAACTGCCTTTCACCTTCTACTTCATGGACGAAGGTCCCACGGACTGCTTCTGGATACAGATCCGACTCCTTCAAGGGAGTGGTGTCCTCTTCTGATGTCCCACTAGAACCAACTTCTTCTTTTGGTGGAGACTTAGGTTGCTCCTTAAGATGTTGAAATGGGATTAGGGCCGTTTCGGGTTTGGTTTCAAAATTAATTACCTCTTGGCTTGAAGACTCCTCTTCTGAAGATGACACATCCAGGAACGTCACATAACAGGGACCCTCTGATGCCTGTTGGGTTGGTGGGACAAGTGCTTGTTGGCACGGTGCATCATCATCATCTTTCTTTGGCAAGGATGGGTGAGAACGGCATGAGCCACTGCTGAAAAACGGCTTGTTCTTCTTCATCCATTCTGACAACACCTCGAAACCAATGCCTACATTGCACAAATTTTTAGCCAAATTGTATACAAGTGACACCTTCTTACCAACTTTTTACATTAAATCAATGCAGATGCGGTGTTCGTTGTTGCTGACTTTGGAGGCCGTGTCCTTGCAGTTCGGCCAGGAAATGTCGTTACAAAATTCAATCTTTTGGCCTGTGTACAACCACAAGAAACTCTTATATCTCATTTGCAAGGCATAGGCTATGGAGACCAGGAATTAGAGACTGTAGGACTTTGCAAAATGAAACTTTGCTCTTAGACAAGCAAGACAATACCATAAAGCTCCATGGCAACCCTACTTGTTCAAGGAAGATTATAAAACTATTTAGGTTATAAACTATAAAGTTTTGAGCCTCTCTCATAGTGGCTGTTCATACACAGCTAGTCCTGAATGGATTTTCAACTTCCTTGCAAGCCCTTGTTCACACCTAAGGACTGACAAAGTTCAATCCCAGCAAACAGATTGCTACATGCAGACTACATGCACGAAGTATCCTCTTGGAAGAAGACGGTGATATCAAATTCAGCATCCGCAAAGAAGAAATACTGCAATAAGTGATTTAATGTGTGTGTGTGTATGTGTGTGTGTGTGTGTGTGTGTAGATATATATATATATATATATATATAAGCCTTGTAAACCCGACTTTGAGCTATGCTCATCCCGCTAACAAGATTTCGAGTGTATGAGGTCTTTTGGAATTTTGCAAGATGTCCGATCAATCCATGGAAGATTTTATGGCCAAAGGTGATTTACCAGAACCAACGATGGAGCAAAAACTGGACCTAATTATGATGCAGCTTCAAGAGGAAGGAAGAGCACGTCAAACTTTACAAGCTCAATTGGCCAATCTGCAACGATCTACTATTGACAAAGATGAACTGCAATGTGAAGATCTTATACGACGTACGATCAATGTGACACTTGAATAACAATCTATTCGGAAAGAAATAAAGATGAGTAAAAGAAATTTTAAATTTCGTACTTTCAATGGGTCACGCGATGGAAAGACTGTACTTGCTTTTATCACTCAATTTGATGATTATTTCCATGAAGAACAGTATGCTATGAGAAAGACAAAATTAAGTGTGTCACTAATCACTTAGTGGACAGAGCATCCCTATGGTGGATTGTTGTCCGAAAAAGCATTGATTGTTCTACTACTTGGGAGACTTTCCAAAAGCAATTTTTGTAGAATTTCCTTCCACCCCAATTCCACGAAAAAGCAACCAAATAGTGGGATGTTCTGCAACATAGGGATTGTGAGCCTTCACAATATACCGAGCGTTTTTGGAATGCTTTATTGCAACTTCAAATTCTCGAAGATGTACCTGAGGCAACCCATAAACGCAAGTTTATGTCTGGTTTACTTGGACATTTTTATACGAAGGTGAACATGTTCAAGCCCAACCACTCTCGAAGATGCAATTTCTTTGGCCCATGATACTGAAGACAGTATTGGAGGATGATAGAAGCGACCACAACAGTTTCAAACTAATGGTAACTTTGGTTCAAAACAATTCAATTCAATAGATATCAGATCCCTAGGGTAGACGATCTTATGGACAAACTACAAGGGTCTGCAATATTTAGCAAGATAGATCTTAAATCTGGATACCATCGAGTACAATTGGACACATCTGATATTTTCAAAACTGCATTTAGAACACAATTTGAACACTATGAATTCTTTGTTATGTCTTTTGGTCTAACTAATGCACTAGCCACATTCAGTCGTATGATGAATCGCATATTTTTGAAACATCAACATTGTGTCATTGTTTTCTTTGATGACATATTGGTTTTTAGTAAGAATGAGAACGAGCATTATGAACATTTATCTTTGGTTTTCAAATTATTGAAAGAGAATCAATTATATGCTAATCCTGAAAAGAGTAAAATTTTCCAAACACAAATTGAATACCTAGGACATATTGTTTCATCTGAAGGTATTAAAGTTGACCCTAAAAAGATAGAAGCAATTTTGAATTGGCCGATACCTAAAAATTGCACGAATTAAGTTCTTTCTTAGGTCTTGCTAGCTTTTGCAGGAAATTTATGAGAAATTTTTCATTGCTTGCATTAGCTCTAACAAAATTATTAAAGAAATGCATTGTGTATCATTGGTCCGACAATCAACAAAAGTCCTTTGATTTACTGAAACATGCTTTAACTCATGCTCCTGTATTGCAATTACCTGACTTCAATAGACAATTTTTCCTAACTGATGCTAGTGGATCTGGAATAGGAGCAGTCCTTATGCAAGATTCCCATCTCATAGCCTACTCTAGCTGCAAACTTAAACCCTCTGAACTTTAAGAAATTGCTAGCTGTAGTACAAGCTTTACATCAATGGAAACACTATTTAATGGGATTTGAATTCATGATCAAAACTTACCAACAAAGTATTAAACAACTCCTTAGTCAACCACAAATATCTGACCGATACATTAAATGGGTTGCTTTTATTCAAATTTTTCATCCACTCATACAATATCAACTCGAAAAAGAGAATGTTGTTGCCGATGCTTTAAGTAGAAGACCGACTATTCATAATATCTCTGTCATATCTTTTAACTCTCTTCTACCTATGAAAGATACCCATGACCAAGACCTTAGTTTTCAAACTGATTGGAATAAATTAGTTGCAAATAATTGAATTCCAATTGATTCATTGTCTTACACTAATGGATTTATATTCTATGAAAAAAGATTATGTGTAACTATTTCATTTCGATCATTTGTCTTGCACGAAATTCATTGTCCCCCATACCAAGGCCATAGAAGAATTATTTCTACTTTGCGTACACTAATTGAAGATTTTTATTGGCCACACATGGAATCTGATATATCTAACTTTATATCTCAATGTTTAATTTGTCAAAGAGTTAAACGACACCATGGTAAACAATATAGTTTATTAATGCCTTTACCAATTCCAGAACAACCATAGGAATAAATTTCAATGGATTTTATCATTGGTTTGCCTAACCCTAAAGCTAATCATGATATGATTTGTACTATTGTCTATAGATTTAGCAAACAAGCATATTTCATTCCATGCAAGAAAACGTTAACTGCAACTCAAGCTGCTTAATTTTTTTTGAAAACTATTTTCACTAATCATGGTTTGCCAAAAGTTATTATTTTTTACTGTGATTCTAGATTTTACAATAATTTTTGGATTACTTTGTTTGCTAATTTAGGAACAAAGATTGATTTTTTATTTGCATTTCATCCTGAAACAAATGGACAAATAGATTCTACTAATAGTACAATTTTAGATCTTTTACATGCATACACAATTTCAAAACTACAAACATGGGATACACATTTACATTTACTTCAGTTTGCATACAATAACACACCACATACAGCTACACAGAAAGCACCATTTGAAATTATTTATAGACATAGATTGCTTACACCTGTTACATCATTGTCAAACAAAGTTCAAGCTACTGATGATATTGCTAATATGCATGCTACTATTTTTTATGAAGTTAAAGATACGATTGCAAAAGCCCAGTAATCATACACAAAACAAGCTAACAAGAAAAGAAATGCTATGAGTTTCAAAGTTGATGATTGTGTTTGGTTACGCATCGAAAAGAAAATATTACAAAGTGTTGACAAACACCCTGTTGTAAAGTTAGCTCCTAGATTTTATGGACCTTTCAAGATCATTCACAAAACCAATGACAATGCATTTGAACTAGAATTACCACAACATTGAAAAATCCACAACACTTTTCATATCCGTTTATTACGACCTTTTAGAGACCAATTACCTGTATATCCTGTCTATGAAAACCCTCCTTTGTTAGAAGAAGAAACTGAAATCCTTGAACCTGAAACTATTCTAGATATTGACTTTATGACCACTAGAATTGGCCATATATATTCTAGATATTTGGTTAAGTTTAAAAATCATCATGTTGAAGAGGCCCAATGGATGCATGCTCAAGACCTAAGTGCTTACCCCTCACTGTTGGCTTCACATTGAGCTAATAGCAATTGAGGACAATTGCTATTCCACCTCGGGGGTATGATGCCAGGAGGCATATTCCATGGTCAATTCTGTGAGTTTTTGTGATGGATTCTGTAAAATTATATTTGTTGATGGGGCTCATACACAAGGTGGATTCCTTGTGCGAAAAAGTCGATGGGGACGGCTGTCCTTTTCGGGCGTCTTATTAATTTAATGTGCAAGTAGGTGATTCCACAAAATACAAATTTAAATTAATGGACGTTTATGAGTTTAGAGTGCGCACTCGTAATAAATTAAGGTTGGAATTGAGTTCTTACCAATTTATTTATTTTGTAGCTGAAGACTGCTAAGTATTCACATTTATCAGTTTAATTTTATTATTTTCTAACAATTGTGAATGCTTCAGTTAATGTGTAGAGCAAGTAGTGGTGGCGTTGGAAAGCACTGGGCGATAGCGTGTATTCAAGTTATTTAGAATAAATTATCATTTTGATGTGCGCGCATCTTAGGCGTGGCGCCAATATTTATTTTGATGTACTTATTTATTGAAGCACCTGGCATTTATTTATTATTTTGTATACTCATGGATGCATGATTTAAATATTTATTATTGGGCATTGTATTTGGGCACAGCCCAACTCTTTGGGCGCCCAACCGCTTTATTCTTTAGTTGGACAAAACCAAACACAAAAGCTAAAGCGTGCTAATTGTAAATTGGGCTATTTTTTGAGCTTGGAGAATAATAATATATCAAATAAATGCTTTGTGGAGCGCTCACACAAGACATAGGGGGAGATTGTACCCAATTAGTCTTTTGCTTCATGTCGTGCAAGTCTTCTCTCTTATTTTTTGTGCAAAAGTAGAGTTCTTTTGTTCTTGGGGACCTTCCAGTGCTCGCTACGTACGCATAGATCATCCGATCTATGCACCAGAGCTAGCTCCCTCAATAGTCTTTTGTATCGCAACACCAACCATTTAGTTACATAGATTCTTGATTTGAGTAATGAATGATTCAACTCTCTCTCCTTCAACAAACTTCTCTACTACTAGTTGATTCTTCAAGTTTTGAATCCTTGTTTTATTTCACATTTTATACTAACTCAGTATGTTCCAAGCCTCTGATGCCCTCATTGTATATTGAATCAAGGTCAAACACTATGAGAACAACTTGTAACTAAGGCACATAATGCATCTAAAGATCTGCATTTGGAGCAATCATAACACTCGAATTTCATTTATTGGGGGATGGGTTGTGGTTTTGAATTAGTCTCTAGCATCGTCTCTAGAAGCTCATAAGAATCAAGGATAGTTCTAATTTTAAACTTCCATAAAGTTAGTTTGTACCATCTATCTTTCATTTACTAAAGATTAGTGGAATCCTCAATGTCTGAATTGTCGATACATCACCATCACCACCTAATGCACTAGCATTGCTACCTAATATAATAGATGATTTTTCTCCTCTTCAATGGTGAAGCCCTTACCTCTCGCATACTTTTCACTCCTCAGAGCCCCTAGTCTCTAATACCATGTAGAAATTATACCACATAATAAATAGAATCTAAGCAAGGAGTAGAGAACACACGACAAATCTAAGAAGAACAAAAACTACTTTAATTTCAAATAAACTGATACAAAGATGGCTCTATCCAACAGTGCACTTTCACTTTGAAGCTCAGATGGCAATCCAAATATATCATAGGCGAATAGCTTAAGGGGATCCAAAAGTCGACATCTGTTGGTAGGGGTAGGGGACTTTCCCTGGGACTGCATTTGGTGAGTACATCATTCATGGCATCAAAGGAGACAGGACTCCTCTTCCTGGATTCATCACCAATCTAGCTTCCACTTCATCATACAGTCATGCACCTTCTGTTGTAGCTTGCAGTGTGGCTGGTCTTTGCAGCTCCACAAAGTTACGGACTTCTGGTTGTAATCCTCTGAGAAACACCCCCTTCTTAATGCCATCATCTAGATTATGGTTAGTCCATCTCTTCAGGATGGATTCCATTCGTGAGACATAAGCTTCTACTCTTTCTCTAGAGGACTGACTTAGGTTCATAAATTCCTCTCGCATTCGCTCTCCAAAACCTTCACGCCTGAATTTAGTGAGGAAGGCCAACTTCAGTCGTCCCATGTGCCAAAAGTTCTTGCTGCTTGTCTCTCATATCACTGAAACGCCGCGCCCTTGAAAGTGGCGGGGAATATTGCTAACCAATGCTCAGGGGTTCTGGCATTGTTAGCCACACATGCTACCATACTCTCCCTTAAAAACTGGCAACAGGACTACATTTGTTGGCCTGTCATCAATATTTCCAGGACGGATCTGGCTTGGAAGTGGACCTCCAGCAGGAGGAGGAAGGGCTTGATGTGCCATTGGGACTTCTGTAAAGAGTTCCGCAAGGGCGTCAAAGGCAGCTTCTGTTGCGAGCTCGTTCTCGGCTCTGATTTTTGCTTTTTCTCTTCTCACATACCTCTGGACTCGTTCTAACGCTTGCCTATTTATTGCGTCATTCATCATGGGGTTGGTTCCACTATGTTGTTAGTGCTCCACAAAGGGATAACAGAAGGCTTCGGTCTCTCTGGAGGACTCTCTTGCCAACATTTCTTCTACTTTTTCCTTTTCAACGTCTCTGAATTCTGCTTTCATGCCACTACACAGAGGAAGGTTTTCGGTTCTGAAGGTGTCAAAATGCATCCGTTTAAGCATTGTGGTGGTGCCATCATCATAGTAATGCCAACTTCTGATAGTTTCAACAGTGTATGTTGTGAAGAACACTCTGTCTACCAACTTCCAGTGGGTTGCTAATTGAAAAAACAGAAGATTATCAGTGCACCAAGCATCCCATGTATCTTGCTGTTGAGCATCCACGAACAAATTCCAACTCTTTTCCTTCTTGTCTTTGTGAACCTCTACAGACCAAGACTCCTGAAGTTTTTTCACAATCTCCCATTTGATGATGTCTGGAAACTTCTCAATGAATGCCAAATCTTCCATGGATGGTCATTCTCTCTATTTCTACTCTTCAGTTTATTCCCAATTAGTTTGCCACCAAGATGCAAGTTTCTACTGCTTCAACAGGAAGAGGAAACTGTCCACCACATAGAGCATGCATCATGATGGTGATGTGTTTCCGCCATTGTGGGATGAACTTCTTGTGGAAAGTGACTTTGATTATGAGAAATTCCAACTCTTCAGTGGAAGAAGGAACTTTACAAACATCCATTGAATTCTTCTCTTCTTGGCAATGCCATTTTCTTCATTTTCAGCCTCTTCTCGTGCTTGTTGATAGCAAGCTTCCTCGGCTGCACACAAAAAATATGGAGCCCCAAGAGGAACACTAAGGAAAAGGGAATTCTCTTGCAAGAAAATCTATCTTGTAACATCAACAACCTTGTTTATTATGTTTTATATGATCAAAATGAAGAAAAGAACACCAGGCACAACAAATCTTCATACAGCATCATGTAGATCTCCCACGGATTTGATAGAATCAACCATATTCTTCAATATCTTCACAAAATCCATCAATAGAACAAATAAATCAAAGGAATACACCATCTTTGAATGGAAATACATCACATAGTATTCATCTTCAATATCTTCATAGTCTTCTCTCTCAATCTCTCATATACAATCACTCTGTTTCAATAGAATTGACTATCTCTGACTCTCTCTCTCTCTCTCCATCAATCATATCCTCACTAAAATCTCTCAAAATCACTCTCAATAATCCTTCTTAGGTCGTGGATACCCCTCCCAAGAGGTATGTCTGATATGAAGAGTCACCAGAGCCACTACGGTATCTTTTCATAGCTCACTACTGTCACTTCACTCCAGTCTTTACTTGAGTCTTCAGCAGCTACTTCTTTCACTTCTTTCAGCTCTTTTGCACTTGTATTCACCTCTTCCCAAGGCTAGAAAACTTTCCCAAGCTACACTCTCATCCATCAGAACACATATAGAAGCATACATAACAGTCTACAGAACAGTACCAGAACAGCTACAGTACAGAACAGAACAGAGACAGAAGCTCTACAGAAGACCTACAGAAGGTTACAGAAGGTCATCAAAACCTCATAACTCATACTCAAACCATTCCAAACTCTCACAAACCATTCAATAAGCTTTCACAAGATCTCAATCTTCATCAATCAATACTTCATCCCTCCTTACAAAAGACAATCAGAACAAAACAGAAGCTATACAGAACCAATCAGAACATCACAGAACCTCATATCTCTACTAATAAACATCATGAACTTCCAAAAAATAATCAATATGGTCCAAAACACTCTCAAACCACTTCCAAACCAATCAATCATCTCATAAAATCAACCATTCAGCTCTCAAAAACAACAAAAATCAGCCAAAAAACAAGTCATTTCAACACTCAACATGAAGTCTCTGCCTCTACATTTTAGACTTTCTTCCCATTAGGTAAGGTCATAGCATTGTCGGTCTTTAATGCGATCTTAGCTTCCAATCTCTTCTTCTTTCGCCAACGGCTTTTCTTTCCTCTGAGGTTGCATCAAGATTGCTAGGTCCTGGCAGAGAGAAGCCGGCCTGCTTCGTTTGGGCTCGGGTCATAACTCGCAAGGGAATAGGTGTGGCCTCCCCATTGGGGTTTTCAACACCAAACAGCCCCAATGGCCTCTACCCCGTCCTCGTCCTAACACCATCATCGGAACGGGTCGATAATCCATGAGGACCACATTGCCCTCGTCGTCATGCGAGACGTAAGGGTATATGTAGGTCTCTTTGTCACTAGGCTCCTCCACGTAGTGTAGTGGAGCGTCGCTCGGTGGGTGGGTCACATAAGGACCAGGTGGTCTAGGAGTGCCAGTAGGATTTATGTCCATTCTAGGGACAACTGGTTTCGTATCGTTAGGCACCGGTAGAGCCAATGCAGCTCCCCTTTCGAAGAATTGCTGTGGCCTATTAGCTAGATAAGGCTGGCCGTAGGGTTGCGAGTATGGAAGTCTTTGTGGCTGTCTGCAATGTGCAACATCGTGGCCGAACCTACCACAGTTAGCACAAGGTCTTGACCTAGGGTCTTGACACTCGGCCGACAGGTGGTTTCCGCCACAGTACACGCACTGGATGTGTAGGCTCGTTGGCCGTCTCAACATGTCTTGTGTCTTGGCTAATTCCATCCTGACTCGGTGGCCTTCCCCTTATCTTGGGATGATGGGTTTGACCGCTCACTAGAGGCCGATGTTCTCTCTAAGCCTCGCGGATTAGTCTCTTCCAGAGTTGAGCTCCTAGAGCTTCGCTCTTTCAGCTGGTCATCGACTCTGATGGCTTCCTCAAAAACTCTAGCCACCACGTCCCGCTGCAAGGTTGAATTGCCTACCAATGCCTTATATAACTCCTCATCTCTAATTCCATTGATGAATATAGTTGAAACTGCTCTGTCAGTCGGTCGCTCGCCTAGAGGGATTCTCTTAAAGAGACTTCTCAGATGGGTCACATAGTCACGGATGTCCTCCTTCTCTTTCTGCTTAACATTCATCAAGCGTACTAGCAGGTTATCTGAGTATCCGGGCTCGGCGAACCTCTTGACAAAGAGATCCTTGAGATTATTGAAGTTGGCTCGTTCCACGGCATCCAGGCTTGTATACCACGTCCTACCCTTATCGCCTAAGCAAAGCCCGAATGCTTGCGAATGTTGAGTTTGATCGTTGAGGCCGTTGGCTTTGCAGACTTGCTCTCAACGAAGCTGTACAGATCTTCATGCGATTGGTACTTGTCGAGTTGCTTGGCAACAATCGGTATTTTGGCCTGGCTCTTTGAGCCTTGGTTTGCCCCTAATCCTGCAAGCAGAGACATCGCTAGTGTAGTGGCACTCTGCTCTACTGCGGTGTTATCGAGCAGCCGTTTCATGAGGAGCTCACTCAGCATCAGGTCTCCCTCTAGTGCTCTCTCATGGTCTATTCGATTCTGGCCAGCCAAGTTCAACACTTGCTGCACCTAATGCAGCTCCATGCTTTGCCTTTGGCTCCTGGCCTGTTGATCCCTATTATAATCAACTATGCCTTGCAATGCCTTACGGGCTAGCCTTCTCTCCTCCTCTAGGTCTCCAATGATTGCATCTACCGTCCTACCATGGCACTCGTACCGGGTGTGCGCATCGTAACTGCTCACCATCTATTGTATAGCGTTTGGGAATACACTCACATCGAGCTCCTCGATAGACTGATGGTTTGAGCTTTCTTCCGTCATGGTCGAATTCTTGCGCCTTGCTACGCTATCGATCAGGTTGACTAGTCGTGACACATCCTTGTCGTTGGCGCTCCTTGTTTGGTTCTACCCTGCGCTTCGCGTGTTTGTCTACATCTTGGGTCCTCTCCTATTGGTGGGTTCCTTGAGTGATTTATCTGAGTGAGTTCCTTTAATTAATACAATTCTCAATTTATGGTCACTCGGTGAGTGTGTTGTTTCTCGTGCACTTGTGCCCAATTAGGCTTTTAGCTTTCCTAAGTGTACTTCAAGTGCGGAAATTCAACGTGAGTGCTGCAAGAAATTTTCCGGCGTCTTACTCACTCTCGCTCGTTTCGGGCCTAATAGGCTTTGTTACTCAAGTCCTAGCCGTTCTAGTGGGTTCTAGGGTCTGCGCTGCTTCTCACCGTTCACTAGGGGGTAGGTCACTGGGGAGTGCTCCAGTATTGTCCCTTGGTCTTGACTCCTACGTCGGGAACTGCCTACAAGGCATTCGCCATGTCGTCCAGAGCGGGTTGCACTTCTAGTCGCTCGTGGGGGTCAAGTTTTGATGTTTTCTTCCCCTTTTTTTTTGTGTGTGTCCGACTCTGGGAATCGGATGTCCGATTTACCAGTGGTCCGATTCTAAGAATCGGACCAGGTGGGTCAGATTTGAGTAGTTCGAGTCTCAGAGTCCGAGTGTCCGATTTTCAAAATCGGACGGTCAATGAATTGGACAAGGGTGGCCCGATTCTAGACTGGTCCGATTGGTCCGAGTGGTCTGAATGGACAGGATGGTCCGATTTCTAAAATTGGACAGGCTGGTTCGAGTGTCCAATTCTGGGTGGTCCGATTATGGGCGGGTCCGATTCTGGGACTCGAACCAGACCGGTGGTCCGATTGCTGATGTGTCCTAATTCGTCCGATCAGACAGGGTTGGTCCGAGTCCGAGCGTCCGAATCGGGCGTCCGAGTGTCCGAATCGGACGAGATGGTCCGATCAGACGGTTGTCCAAATGTCTGATTCTAGGAATCGGACACTGAGTCGAGTGTACGATTCCGCCAACGCGACGAACTTTTGAGCACGGATTCATCCAAAATCTCCAGTTATCTATTACTGTAGACCACAAAATGCACCAGTAACGATGTTGGAGTGGTGAGGGAGAGATCTATGTACCTGGGGATCACCGAATGCAATGTCACTCCGTGCCCTGATCGATCGAATGGTCACCCAAGCTCTCTCTCTCTCTCTCTCTCTCTCTCTCTCTCTCTCTCAGCTGGTTGCAAATGAGGATTCCCTTGCCCTTACAGAACTTATACCCTGTTGGTCATTCCGTGGACACTACAGATCACTCTCCTAGTGATTCCTACGCATTCAAATGCGCATTTCCTCCATTTTCCCCCTGTTTTTCCCAATTTTCTCCCTGTTTTACAGCAACAAACCCTTTGCCTCTCGGGTGTGATTTCCTACTGTTAACCTACTCTAAACACAACATAAATCGAAAGCAAAACACTGAACTAATTTCTCCATGTTTTCCAATAATCAAACAACCAGAATATCCCAAAATACTTACCTGTTTTGAAGATCGAAAACACCCAACTTCCTACCTATCTCAAGCTCCGTTTCGGGGATGAATACCCTACTTCGATGCTCGATATGAGGCGCGCAAGTGCTCAAGCTTGAATCCGTTGGTTCCGGCAATGGAACCAAAATGTGGGATCTCTCACTCAACCGCCAAGACCCACGGACCACTTATTGTTTTAAGCGTTCCAAGCGAGCTCTAATGGCTATCTCTCACCTAATCGATGCGTCGTCGATCCTACGAGTGTTGTGAGCTTACCTTGATGCCCGATCGAGTACCCTTCTCTCTCTTGCACTCCGGTAGCTCCACAATTCTTGATGCTAGCTCAAGCATCCTCAAGCCTCCTCCATCTCCAAGCTCCATCCTCCATAGCCGTGCGCGCAAGAGAAGAAAAGAGAAGAGAAGAGAAGAAGAGGAGAGGAGATGATGAAGAGCTTCACCCTCTTGATTCCTCACTCTCACACACACTCACTCCCTCACACTCTCACACACTCTCTCTCAAGAGCACACACAAGCAAGAAGGAGAGAAGAAGAGAGGAAGAAGAAGACTCTTTTTGCCACACACCAAAGAATGAGCTTCTCATTCTCATTTCAACTTTATATACAAAGCCCTAAATCCTTTTTGGGCGGTCATTCCTCTTTTACATGGCCGGCCGTAGGCTAGGCCCTTTTTCCCATTTCCCACTGTTCTAATTTATCCTATTCCCAACTAATGTCTACACTTTGCACAGGAGCGAGCCTGGCGCTCTTTTACACAGATTCGGGGGTGCTTCCGCATTTTAATGGTGTGCCTTTTTCCTCTTTCGTTGCCTTGGCCCGACACCGAAGCTTCTTGCGGGTCGTGTCCGAACATTTGAATTTTTCAGGGATTGGTTGCCGGTCAAGGCACCTTTTCCTGTTTTTATCTTTTTCTACTTTTTTCCTGTGCCTTTTTTGCTATTTTTCCTTCTTTCCATTTTCCGCTCCTTTGTGTTGCGGAAACATGGTAACAGCACTCAACTGCAGCCAAAGCGCCTCCATCTTGCCTACCTCCAAATCCATTCGTGTCCCTATAGTGTCTCTCTTTCCTGTGATGTGATCCCATAGTAAGTTGCCCATGTTCTTGAAAATATGCTTGGGATTCAACAATTGGTTGATCTATATGTGGGTCCAATATGGCAACTCATAGAAAACTGAGAACTGTCGCATTCCGTTTGGATGTGACTCCGTGTGGACCATTTTCAACTCGTACCAGCTTTGGGCATTCATACGTACTGGAGGTCGTCTAAGAAAATCTTCCTAGAGTTCATGACCCTCTGGCAAGAAAGCGGCATGTCCTTAATATACCATCTTCTTCATGGTTTGTGACCTTCGAGAGTCTAATTGTGACCCACACAATGGGCATACATGATAACCTAAGGTAACCAAACCTGTCCCAACACCTCTATCTAGTGAATAAAATCTTGAACGAGCTATGATAGATATTACCAACGAGAACAGAAGCCTACTTACCTAAGCCCTCTCTGAGTCCCGGAAAGTCATGCATGGTCCACATAAGAATGGCTCGAATATTGAAAAACCGTCGACCATCACGCTTGCTCATATCTTGCATGGTAACCCCCTCCTCCCACAAAATCTTAAGCTCGTCGGCTAATGGACGAAGATACAAGTCCATATTTTTGACTTTGTAGTGGCCGAGAATGAGCGAGCTAAGGATGAGATGTCCTTTCTTCGTAGAAAGCCATGGAGGGATATTGTAGTTGACAAGGACTAAAGGCCACACACTGTAAGAAGTTGAGCGCAGACCGAAGGGTTCATGCCATCCATAGCAAGGCCAAGCCAAAGATTCATTGGCTCTTGAACAAAGCCTGAGAAGGTAGAGTCAATGTGGCTCCATGCAAGTGATTCCACTGATATTCGTTGAACTCCATCTATGTGCTTCGAATTTTCATTTTCTTATTTTTTATGTTTGACTTTTCTTTCTCCCCTTTTCAGTTTTCCCCTCTTTCTTAGGCAGAACTCAAATTTGTCATATCTCTTTCCTCACTTCTTCTTTCCTGACGAAATTTTACAGCCTCACTATTACTTGCCCTATCTGTAACCCTATAAAATTTCATTTGCTCTGCACAAGCACAAAGAGAGTTTTACGTGTTTTATGAGAGCACAGCTTCTTTTACCAAAGCCCTAAGATTCTCTTCACAAAACTCTACAAGTATATTTTTCTCTTCCATGGATGTTCTATGGTAAAGTCTTATCTCATTTGGAGAAAACCTCTGCAAGTTATGTGCATTCTCTAACATGTAATTTCTTTTGTTTTGGTGCTCTAGGAGTCTCTTACAATCAAGAACAGTGATATTTTGAACACTCAACTTCTTCTTCAACATCTTAGGGTTTCTCTATAAACAAAGTTACAAGTATGTTGTCTTATTTTTTTGTTGCTCCATTGTTAAATTTTATCTCGTTTGGACAAAATGTATACAAGTTATATGCATACTGAGCTTTCCTTTGTTTTTGTACTCCAAGAATCTCCGAGGGTGAAGAATATTGATTGTTTAAGAACTCAACTTCTACAACATCTTTGGGCTTTTTTGCAGAGAAAGCCATAGGTATATATTGCCATTTTTTACTGTTGTTCCATGGTTAAATTTCAATGCATTTGGACAAATCCTATATAAGTTATATATATGCTTTGACCCAAGATTTCTTTTGTTTTTGTACTACAGGAATCTATCAGTGAAGGAACAATGGTCTTGCTATAAGTCAACTTCTTGTTCAACATATCTGGGGATCTTTGTGAAAGAAATTATAGGTACAATGTTTCTTTTTTAAATTGATCCATTTAAATTTAATTTCTTTTGGAGAGAACATTTGAAAATGTTGATAGGTAACTTTTGTATTTGGTTGTTACAGATGTCTTCACGAAGGAAAAACATCAGTAGCATACTTGTAGTGGAGGTCTTCAAGAGGAAAGATAATGGTGGTAATTGGATTTGTAATAAGTATTATAAGTTGGATTGGATTTTGATGCACCCAAGTACTCGAGGGAGTTTCAAGGTCAAGCATAAGGATGTTGCAAACCCTAGCAAACATTGGAAAGGTAGAATTCTAGAGTTCAGAAAAATGTTTAATGGCACAAGTGCAGTAACAGAAGTGTTTATTCAACATGTTTATACGCACAAATAAATCTCTGTACACGACGAGAACAACATTGCAAATTATAAACAAAACAGTAAGTTATTAAATTTTATCATTGATTATTCTTTTGTATCAGAGTTGTTTTTAAAAGTCTTTGCAGTATTCTAATTTAGTCTTGTTTGATTGACAGCTCTATATCCATCGACTTTGCATGAATGGTAAAATGTGGAATGTTTAAACGGCAATATACATGTTTGGCATGAAGAGATAGGTTCTTTGATCTATGATAATAACTCTGCAAGTCAACTTGCCACTAAAAATATCTTTTTTTATTATTCATTGTATATGGTAGAAAGCTAGAGATTGCAGCATGTCCCATTGCCACCACTGTCTAGTGGTGAATGGTTGATTGGTAGCTTGGAGTTGTCAGGAGCTTGCAAGTCAAAGATAAAATCTGACATCAATAGTGCTATGAAACCCACCACATGCTCCAAAGATGTGCATCTTAGTTGGTTTATTCCATTCTCATTGTTTGCACGTTTGTTTGGTTCATGTGACGTTTTGAAAAATACAAAGATTACTTATCAATGCAAGTGTCCATCCGAGGAATGGATGAGTCAGCTATTGGGTGAGTCTTGGCAAGTCAAAAGAACACATTTTGATGAGACGATTGAGTGCAGGGTCAACCAATATAATCTTACATTTAGGTAAAAAAAAATTTACTTCTTTGCATACCTTGATTTAATTGACATATTGTTAAATGCGTTAAGGGTTCTAAGTTATTCTAAGCTTGAAATTTTGCTTGTATAAGGATTGTAATGCAATGAGCCGTTAAAGTGAGAGGGAGTGGAGAAAGAGATTATACATATCACAATGAAAGACACCACAATCCGGAGAGTGATAGTGATGAGGATGATAGCTCATCGCAAAGGACATGAGCTTTGATGTACATAGTAGCATGCTGGGTAATTGAAACTATATTAGCTAGCTTCAAAGTCATGTATACATCTTTAATTATATTTCAAGTAATATGGCTACTCTTGGTCATTTTTATTGTATACATTTATTTGTTTCAATGTGTGCTAATGTATGTGATCTTTTCTTAATATGTACATTCAATTTATAAAGTTGATGTTGAACCAAATGAGTACATAAGAAGGGTAGGAAAAAAAACCAAGGAGCTATTGATTACAAAACTATGGATGTAGCCAAAATTCTTGTAGTTAAGGTCTCCCTTTTTTTTTCTTAGAGTACATTCATATTGTGTGAAACAACGTGCAAAAATTACAAATCAAAGTATGTTTAACTAAATGTCAAAATGACTATGAAAATTGCATATTAAATCCTATATAAACGTATGGAGAAAGTCACATGTATATTTCATGAAATAACCATGATTCTTGACACGAGTCTCTTGACTCACTATTTATAACAACTTTTGATGCAATAAGTTTTCTTTCTTTAGTTAAGAAATTGCATCAATGCAATCATTTGCAAGCCTAGTGCTCAAATTTTTGGATTGAAAGAAGGGTCTTTGGAAGCTTCAAAATAGGGTATTATTGGTCTATGTGAGCTCCATAGGTACTAGACTCTTCTAATTCATGTTTGGATCCATTTTTCAACCTCAAACATTTTTTTAATGCCTAATCTCCTCTATGGGAAACACTAAATTACACAAGAAAATATTCATTATATTTTATAATATCATTTAAAATGAGATTATGGTGTGTCTTCATATGAAATATATTATTACTAAATTGGTTAGTATTCACTTATTTGTTGATTAGTATCGAGCTAATAGCTTTTAAAATAGTAACCTTTATTGAAAAGGTTGATATTTATTCTATTTACATGTTTTTTTTGTGCTCTCAATTAGCAATTCAGTTTTCACAACAAAATGTATGAAATCTTATAATTTCCTTATTATTCATATATACATATTAACTTGCAAAGTTAATCAATTTATAGATATAAAAATAGCAAATGAAATATGCAATGGTCATTTGAGTGATTTTGTAAATAATTATACGAAATATTCAATAAAGATGTTCTACTACATTGATTATTGTCATACATTTTTATTGGACATAATGTCATACTTATGATCTCATAAATAAAATTCAACAAACATATTACATCAATTGTGGTATTGAAATATTTTTCTCTTCATTTCATGGGGAATCAAGTTGTTGTATCCAATATCTATGTCTAAAGAACTAAACAGGCTATATATAATATTCTCAAAAAGAAGTACTCAAATATCTTTTAATTTGAGCTTTTAAGAAAGATCGTGTAAGCGAATAGATTTGTGCCTTGAGGGATGCGAGATGCAAGGATTGAAGTCACGCACTCATAGAACTCAGCCCACACTTGATCCGCTAAGCCATGACCCCATTGGCACTTTTGAGAAAGATCTTAGTAGTAAGTTACTCAACTATTGTGCAATTTAAGCTCTTCACATATAGGCTAACATAAGTTAACTCGTATAATTTGATTTACGCAAAGGCATGACCGTAGCCATTACATAATGAACTTGTTATAAAAAAACTTCTTTTGCATAAAGAGAATGTGGGCATGCTTCCTTGAATAAGCAAATGAATGATAAGTCAATATTAGTACTCTCTCTTCACCTTAAACTTCGTACTCCTTAGTAATTGCTTATATTTGTTGAACTAGTATTGTAGATGCATACTCTAGGAAGAAAAATAGTTGATTAAAAAGAAGAAACTAGATACACCTAGAAGAAAAACAGTTTATTAATGGTGTCTGGATAAATTTTTAGATAAATTGATACCTATTATACTTTATTGAGGAAATGGTAATGTTAGTCAAACAAGTTGTGCAATTAGCAAAATAGAAGTGTTTTAAGATAGAAATACTATTCCACTAGCAAACGAAAATCTCAACAAACAATAAATATAATACACCTCATTAAACCGTTGTTAATCTAGGAGAATACGCCTTCGGGCAAGCTTGTGAAAACTCTTGTTGGTATTCGGCTGAATGGTATCTTTGACTTGGGCAACGAGGAATGACGAGGTCCAAGACGTTTTCGACTCGTAACCTAGTGGAGGTGGTAGCCAGGGCTGAGTCAGATGCCGCGATCGACGAGGATAGAACAGGTATTGCGGCACGTCACGGTACACCTAGCTATTCTGTATGAGTGATCAAGACGGGAGCATGGGTATGTATAAAAGGGGGAAAGGGGTTCGACTAGTGTTGTATAGAGCGCTGAGAGAGAGCAAGAGCGAGAGCGAATTAGTAGCTGCTTCTCTTTAGGGTTTTATTGAGGCAGGACACATTACTGTTTCAAGGGAGCTACAGGACAATTATTTTTAGTGTTGGCAAGGCGCAATATTGATCATCGTGCTGGGTGCAGCAGTGCAGGATCAATATTTAATACAATGAACCGTAGTGCAGTGATCGTGGCCATGCTAGTACTGCTCAATGTCGTGACGGCGGCCCAGCTGTCCAGCGCTGGACGTCGTCATGGTCATCACCATAGAGGCAGTGGAGGAGGCTGCGCTGGTCATCTGTGGAGGCGCACCGCCAATCTGACGGTTTTCATGCACGGCGCCATCAACTTCACGGACTTCGTGGCGGTGCCGGGCATCGCGGGCCTGGGCAGCGACAGCGTGACGGCGGAGGCGGGGCCCTTCGGCAGCATGTTCGTGTTCAACAACCCCCTGACGGCCACGCCGGACGCCTCCTCGGCCAGCCTGGGCAGTTTCAAAGGCCACGGCGTCACTACCTCCTTCGACGGCGCCACCTTTGTCATCACCGCCACAGCCAACCTCTCCTCCCCTGCCTACCCCTTCGACGGCACCTTCAACATCGTCGGCCCCTCCGGCGGCCCCATTCCCATCGCCGGCGGCACCGGTGACTTCCTCTTCGTGCAAGGGTACACCCTCAGCAGCCGTTACTCCGTCGTCGCCCTCAACACCACCTACCAGATCGATATCTTCTTTTTCTGGCCTTGAAATACAGAGGGGAAAAACTGTCCTTATTCTGTCGGCCAGTACCTCCTACCAGATTGACATGATCCCCGTTCAGCTGGCCTTGGGAAAATGTTTTGGAAAAAGAACTCACTGAATTCTCTCCAGTAGCTCCTCCTCTTCATCAAGTTATACGTCCCCTAATAGACATAAATTATAATCCCTCATCACCTACACAGCCCAATCATCACCAATTTCAAAAGTTTTTTACCACCCTCATCACTGTTAGGGGGCGTATTCATCATATGACTCCACAATTCTTCATGATTGGGTCAGCACTAGGGGGTGTCTTCCATCATATGGATCCACAATTGTTCATGATTGAATTGCACGATTCCTAACCATTCATCCTGTGTTTACAATAAATCTTGATTTTTTCTTGTAAATAACATTTTTGAAACACTATAAATGTCAAAAAATGTATGTGTCCTAATTGCTTGATTTGCTAGTTACACAAGACCCCAAGGGGGTTCACTACAACAGAAACGAGGCATAGACGCGCATGTTAGACGTGCAAAGTCGGGCGCGTCTATAAGTGCGTGTAAACGTAGGTGTAAATAGACGCGAAATTTGTGTCTATATATCTGCTCAAATAGACGCTAATATAGACGCGCTAGTAGACGCACAATTATTTAACCACCTAAAATTGCAATTCACATAATTAAAAAACCAAAGTTAATAATTATTTAACCACTTGAAATTGATTCTTGAGCATGCACGTGTGCGCATGATAAAAACCATAGAATTAAGAATACACATTGAATCATTGAATTTAAAAAATAGAGTTAATAATTACTTTTTCATTGCTCTCTAATGAATGGCAGTTCCTCCAGTTAACAAGCCCGATATAAGTAATTAGCGGCAAGCGACAGAAACCTTACAATTAGTAGCAAGCATTGCAATATGTATCTCGTAATTTCTCGACGTACTTGAAGATGATAAAAAATACTTCCTTTTTATTATGGAAAATTCGATTTAGCTTTAAACTTGACTATTGATTCTTGAGTATGCACGTGTGCGCATGATAAAAATCATAGAATTAGAAATATACATTGAATCAATAAGCAAATTAAGTATGTTACAGTGAATAATCCATCTCATCTTCAATGAGATCAGCCCTTGCTAAACTATCTACTTCTAGGTCTATGTTACCAAGAGATAATGAAACAAATAAGTCTATCCTACTATCAGATGTGTTGCTATATTGCTCAATAACTGCTTTAATATCATCGATAATCACATTATTGTCTTCTTCTGCGTTTCCTTGAACATCCTCGTGAGGTTCATCTTGTACTATATCACGCATATCATCCATTATGGTATCATCATGCACATCATCATTAATGGTTGGATTGTCATCTGCTATCTCCATGTCGGTAATATTACCATATATTGGTTTTGAACGATTTAGATATAGGGATGACATATCACCATCAGTTATTGTTTACCATTGGATGATACACAACCTGTATTTGAAAAACAAAAGCAAAAAACTTAAGTACTTATTATATTGTGTATATGTATCACATGTGTACATATAAAAAAATTAGCCTTTGCATATATACCTGCTCGCATTGTTGAGGTAGTACTAATGTGTCATTCTTGTTTTGGTGAAATTTTGTAGAGTCAATGATTACAAAACCACTTGGATGACGTCTGATTGTGTAATACTCACCATTTGTTACCACTTCTTTAAACCACTTCACATCCAGTACATATATAAAGAATCATCTTAAGTCAAGCTTCAGAATATCTTGGATCATGCCACAATAACCTTCCATGGTACCATTGGCATCCTCAAAGCGAGCAAGGATACCACAATCTTGGGTATTTCTCTTTTCATCTATACGTTGAGTTCGAAGATGTTTACCCTCACACCAAAGTGCATTGAATAATGTGCACTGGTAGTAAAAGATAAAAGATCAAACATGTCAATTATTTATATAAAATAAAACTTATAGAAACAAATTAATTGATAGTATGCCTCACCTTTGATAAGCAACCTCGTGTGTATTCTCACTCTTCTTGAGATATATTGATTTCCTCCTCTTTTTCCATTCTCTCCATTTCCTCATGTAACCAATCTATATCAGTATGACGTGGGAGCGCATTTAGATGATCTGAAAAGGAGACATTACGTCCATATCTAGTGTGAAATTCTTGTCTTTCGCTTTTTCTTCTTGCCTTTGCTTTATTATATAGTGTCACCCATTTGCTCATTACATCACTATTGAGCACAGAAAAACTATTTAACTTACGAAGTTCTTCTTTTGTTAGCACTTTACTCATTTCTTTTCCTTGAGGTACTATAGAGGTCATCCTCAAGTCTTCATCATCTTTCCATAGTCGTGGTTGAGAGGGATCCACTTCAGCAAGATATTCAGAGATATAAACAAGGGATAATTGCACTAACCAACCCTCAGCCATGCTTCCCTCAGGCTGTGCTTTTTGCCTCACAAAATCTTTCAAGGTTTTTATGAAGCACTAAAAAAAAAACATCCACCTTACATGAACTGCCCCACAAAGTGGGATCTCATCAATCAAATGTACGAGTAAATGTAATTGAGTAGTTAAAATGGATCGAGAAAAAATTTCCTCCACCAAACAAACCACCTCAGCAGATAGTACTCGAGCATCTTGCAATGTGTTTGGATCAATTTTCTTCGAGCTCACGTATCTGTCAAGATGTATGATGTGCTTGTTTATTTTTGAGTAGAAATTCAAAGATATATAATGAAAAAATACAATGTATACACACCTCATAAGCTCTCCCATCTTGTAAGTGATATCACGTACATCTTTGGATACACAATGGGATATGCTAGTAGGAAGTACGAACTGAATGTAAACAATATTCATAGATCAAATGATTAGTTGAGGAAAATGTCATCATACCCCAAAGTTTACACATAGTTGCTCCACTAATTACTATATTCATGGTTAGAGATACCCTTTCTTGAATCATTTTGTGCCAATCGTGGGACTTCAAACCAAATAGTTGCTCCACACCTCTTTTCTTTTTCTTTATGAAGGCCCCCTTGAGACATCTCATACATCTTGTGGGTGTTCGAAAGCTATATATTTGTCCCTTCACTATTTTTTCCTCGTTCTTTGATAACATCCAAGGTGCATGGGGTAGCTCAATCTTTCCTCTGGGTCCAATGCATAGCCAGGCTCCTCTCATGCGACCAATGTTACGTAAATCCTCCCTTACATTAACTGAATCACGAGCCCCTGTCAAGTGATCCCATAATGTAGATACAACATTTTTGAATATGTGCATGGGGTCCAACAGGTGATTGATCTTGAGTTCAGTCTAGTACGGAAGACGAAAAAATATAGAGAACCTAACAAACAAACAATATATTATGTAAACAATTCATCATGCTAAATACTTTAAAGTCAATTGAGAGAAATGCACTTCTTACCGACTCATGCCGAGTGGAGGGTGGCTATCGGCATTAATCCATCTCTCCTTCCAATCTTGAATGGTTAGAGATTGTGGAGTTATTCCATTAGTAGAGAGAACATATTTGGGATGGTCAATAGGAAAAAATCGATGATGATTGTTGTAGATAACCTTCTTTAAACGTGCCGGCCTAGAGGAAACTAGAGAGGGACCGCAAATAGGACATGCATGATATCCTAACGTGGTTAAACCTAAAAAAATAAGTGAATTAATAAAATTCAATTGATTCAAGTCTTGAATTTCAAATATAGAGTTATACACATGTACCTGAACACTCTCCGTATCCTGGAAATTCGTGCATGGTCCACAACAACATGGCCTTCAATGTGAAATCTCTAGAGGATGGAGATGCATTTGTATCTTGCACCTCAATATCTTCCCATAACATTTATAACTCTTCAATCAAAGGCTCTAAGTAAATGTCCATGTTTTTTACCTTGTGCTTTCCAGGAATCGGAAGGGACAACATTACATGTCCCTTTTTAATTGCCATGGATGGAGGAATATTATAGTTCACCAATACCACTAGCCATACATTGTATGATGTGCTTTTGATGCCAAATGGATTGATTCCATCCATACCTAAACCAAATCTCAAATTTCTTGGCTCTTCTTTGAAAACGGGCCACAAATTATCTATATGTTGCCATGCCGATGTGTTTGCAGGGATCCTCCATTTTCCATCACTTGAACGATGACTAGCATACCATGACATGAGCTTTCCAATAGACTTACACTTGAACATAAGTTTTATACATGGAACAATCAGAAAATGTCGCAAAACCTTACGAGGCACATCCATTGGCTTCATCTCCACTTCGTATCTTGATTCGCCACAAACAGGACACTCTCGTGCGAACTCATGAATCCCACGAAATAAGACACAATCATTGACACATGCATGGATCTTGACATAATCGAGGCCTCCGAGATGTTGAGAGAGAGAGAGAGAGTACGAGAGAGATACACAAGACATGCTCCCAAAGAATGATTCATATTGATATAGAGTTAGTATATATAGGTGAGCACCAAGTCAAGTGAGAGATGATATATATAGTTGTAACTGCGAGGAAGACGAAAGACGAAAGGAAGAGAGGAGAGAAGAGAGATATGAGACGCCGGAAGTGGAACCCCAGAAGTGTTTCAGTCTAAAACTTTCGAGACAAACTAGAGTGTATAAGCATACAACGTATAGCATTAAGAATAGTGCGATTTTTGCGCTCAGCAACACCATTTTGCTGAGGAGAATAAGGAATTGTAAACTCATGATGAATTCTGTGTGGTCCTCCTGGCCCTCCAGACATGGCTCACGACCGAAGCAGAAAGCACCGTAGAAGAATCACTGGGACTCAGGAGCGAGGCTGATTCCATCCATCGCCAACCCTCGTGTTCTTGCTGCATTGCATTGTAGGCGTCTCCTTGCACAGTCCTCTGTCTATGAAGGTTCGTACTATCTCAATCTTGTGAGAATCTTGCATGTTGTTGACATGGCACTTATTTGTATCATGGATTAGTTCGCATGCCTGTGTCAAAATAATTTGCCAAGAGCGATTGTTAGTGGGGCTAAAATCTGTCGAAAGACTGCTTTGATGGATTAGAGTCTAAAAATGGCTTGCATGTGGCCATCTTTGCACAGTCCTAGCGGTTATATTTGGATAGATCAGATGACTGTCTTTGGCGTTCATTGTAGAACGGTGCCCTTGCTGATTTGTTACTTGCTTCACTAGACGCACTCGACATATGCGATCGTTGGACTGGTCCAAATTGGACACGTCCAAACTGGACATATATGGCCTTTGATAATCAAGCCATCTCTTAGAATGACATGTCTATGAAAACTCAATTAACTATTTGCAAGGGTCGCGATGGCACTAATTCCTCCAATGCGGATATACTAATATTTCCAGACTTTGTTTGATACAGGGGACTAACTCATTTTGATGTGGATGCCTTTGTGAAAGAAGTCCTAGTACATAACCGAGAATGGGTACCAGGAAGACCAGAGAGGCTACGTGGCATGCATATCTTTGTGTGTGCACATCAGAGTCATGATATTGTTGTGGCCAGACAAATAATCCAGAGGAACAGACTATGCAAAATCTAGTTGGGTGTGCTGATGAAGTGCTTTCTTTTAGAATTGAGGATGGGCAAGTCAGGGAGCAGGTTGTGAGGCAAAGTGTAATTCAGGCTGATAATCGTTCCCATTCGTCTATATTCCAGCTGATGACACATTATTTTGTTTATATTCTTTCCATCTGATGACACATTATTTCGTTTATATTCTTTCCAGCTAATGATCGTCCTTGTTCGTTATTCCAGCTGATGAGGGTTCTTTCCATCTGATGACACATTATTTCGTTTATATTCTTTCCAGTTGATGATCATCCTTGTTCATTATTCCAATTGATGAGGGTCTATATTCCAGCTGACGACACATTATTTTGTTTATATTCTTTCCAACTGATGAGCATCTATATTCCAGCTAATGACAAATTTTTTTATTTATATTCTATTCATGGGGCCCCACATGTGTTATGTTGTCTATAGAGCGGCGTCGTGAACTGTCTCTTTAGACTTTGTGTTGTTCTAATGTCACTGTAATACTTTTTCTTTAAGTTTTGATATGACAGATATACTGCTCACATCCCAAGTTCAGTTGAAGGAATTTCTTGGAGATTTTATCTTTTGCAATGATGTCACTTATCCTTATTTTACATGTTGTATATTTAGGAGTGACAAGGCTCTTTTGATACCTCTCAATAGGCTGTTGTAATTCAGGAGTGATATAGCTCCTTTGATGCCTATGAATAGGCTCTTGTAAGTTCAACTTTGTAATTTTATATTTTGAATATTAATATAACGATAGGCCTATATAGAGTTGTGGGTTTTTCCCTTGAGTGCCGAAGGGTTTTTTCATCGATAATCACCTATATATACTAACTCTATATCAATATGAATCATTCTTTGGGAGCATGTCTTGTGTATCTCTCTCATACTCTCTCTCTCTCTCAACACCAGAGATGTCAAGTAATGTCTTGCTTACTCTCTCTTAGTTGGCAATTTGTTTCCTTTTGGAAGCATTTGTGATAATAACCTACATATATTTTTAAAAGTGAGTTAAAAAACCACCAACATATATTTCTGTCTGATTTCAAAATAGAACAATTAATATTATGATTCATAAGCCAAACTGAATTGATACCTACTTCAATAACGCATCCAAACTGACATTACTCCATCTATAAATTGTTTGCAAGTTAAGTATCTCGAGGGACGCACGAAGAATGGAGTACGTACAACCTTCATACAACGGAGTAGATGATGCTACATATAGTGGATCATCTGGCTTCGTAGAGTGACCTTCTCCCTGAACCGGTTGCGAAAATAGATGGTGTACCATGTTGTCCAAAATCTCATCCTCTACGACTTGATGGGTCATTTCATGAGGGATACTATCATGGTTTTCAGTCTCTACTCTTCTTGAAGACTCTGCCTCCTCGCGTCGACGTTTTGCGGCCTCTCGACGCCCGGGAGGGAGCATCTGAGGATGTGGCACCGCATCCTGCTCAACCACAAAAGGGAGTTTCATGTACGTTAATATATAATTCTCGTAACATAGACTAGCAATCTTAGTGGTAAAAAAAAAACAATGAATACCGGTGATTTTTCTCGGTCCCATTCTCCATACAAGCTGACGTGCTCGAAAAATACACCCTCGACAATGATCACACATGCATTTAATCTTTCGTCGTAGCCATGCATCTCGATTATGAAGACGCAATGTTTCATCCTCACTTGAGGATGTGCTCATTGACTCATCAGCTTGCATTGCACTAGGTGATGATGACGTCAACATGATTAAACCTAATTCATGATAACATCAAAATATTTTTCATTCATATGTTTACATAAGATCTCAATTTTAAATACACAAAAATCATCATAAATACATTAAAACTTATGATAAGAATTCACTATCAAAACTTATCTTAAAAGCAAAAAATTATGATAAAGCCTAAATGCGCGTCTATATCTGCGTTTACCTATACGTCTATATTGGCGTCTATTTTCGCGTCTATGTTCGCGTCTATCTGAACACTAGACGCACATATACACGCAAAAATAGACGCACATGTCAAAATCCAAACCATACTTAAATCATTTCATTTCAAACTGCGCCTTTCCTTTCCTGCGTTTTTTGCGGTTCTGAAGCTTGAGTTTAGCCAACATGCAATCTCTTCATGCCTCATCTCCTCATGACTCACCTCTTCTTTCATTTCAAACACACAAGAAGGGAAAAAGGAAAGCCAAGGAGAGGAAGAAAGAGAGAACAAGAGAGAGGAGAAGAAGAAGAAGCAGCAAGCATCAAGGGAGGGTAACTTACCAAGGAGAGGAAGAAGG
This sequence comes from Lygodium microphyllum, assembly GCF_053477565.2. Classification (NCBI taxonomy): domain Eukaryota; kingdom Viridiplantae; phylum Streptophyta; class Polypodiopsida; order Schizaeales; family Lygodiaceae; genus Lygodium; species Lygodium microphyllum. The sequence continues at coordinate 164,574,132 of NC_141143.1, forward strand.
AGAAGGAAGAAGCGCCACCACCCGCTACACCAAACACCCAAGGTGAGTCTCTCTCTCTCTCTCTCTCTTTGTTTCTCTCTTCCTCTCTCTACTCTGTCTGTGTATTTAGGATTTGTGATTCCATTATGTATTGCATTTTGTAAATCATCAATGGTGGTCGTCGGGCTAAAATCAGCCGACCGAGCGCGTCTGATAGCGCGTCTACATTTTAGTGTAGACGCAGATATAGACACGAAAAATATTTCCTCTCATAGCCTCTGAGGGTACGTCTTAGAGCACGTGTGCTCTGCAGTCTACATGTGATGATACACGCGCTGGATAGAAGGTTCACCTGTAGTCTACACGCGATTATACACGTGCATTGACCTGGAATGTGCGTCTGACAGCGCGTCTGTGCTGCATCTTAGATTGAAGATAGACGCACTAGATAGAAGGTTGACTTTGGAACGCGTCTGAGGGCGCATCTAACCTGCAATTTAGACGCGGGGATACATGCGCCAGGTCTCCCAGTTTGATAGTAAACAATATATTTTTGCAACGATGAATGTGACCAATCCCATGTTTGTGTTTATCAGTTTTCTTATTTATGAGAAGCATTAGCACTTAGGTTTTATGCTCAATGTCTAAAGAAAGCTCTTTGAAAATGTAGGTAATATATGATTTTTTGTATGTAAATAAATTTGTCTTTTTTCTATAGTTTTTTTACAGATATCGTATCCTGGTTCATCTAGCAATGACCCAGATTTGGATCGCATGAATGATACATTTGTTGAGATATCGAGCTCCACTCGTGATATGCCAGGGTGACCGTTGTATATTTATGTCACTGACTTGTCAGTTGCAGACGCGGTTGGTACACCGCCCATGAATAATAGCTACATGATAGCTATCCTTATCTACTCTAGTTCGTGGCTCAGTTAGTATGCCACCTTAGTTAGTTGAGTTTGGTTTGAGACCCATATATAGGGTTCTTCTATTTCTTTGTACTAGAGTTCTTTTGGCTTACACAACTAAGAAGAGGAAAACTGTTTTTAGCCTCCACCCTTGTGTGTATTCCCCCATTGTGCAAGCAAGAAAGCTACAAGTGAGACTCATTCCTTCTCTCCCACAATCTTGACATGGTATCAGAGCCTTGTTCGTGGTAAGGAGCTCAAGAAAGCAAGCCAAGCTCGCGGTGTTCTGGTAAGAGGAGCAGTGTTGCTTTCATTTTCTGTTTTGGGAGCAGATCTCTGCAGGCAGCATAGCTGGAAATTGCAAGAGTGCATTGTCTCAGGTTGAGACACCCTTCGCGGTGAAGCAAGAGGGCAGTATATGCTGCGGGAGATGGCTTTAGCCCTTGGCGACCCTGTTTTTTTTATTTGAGGCCATTTCGGGGCCTGTTTTGGAGGCGGAAGTTTTGTGCACGCACTCAGGAAAAGGCCCAATTTTATGCTGTGCGACCACTGTTCTACAGGTCGGCGAAAAGTTACTGTAGAAATTGCATCGTATGCTTGTGTGCAAAGACATTGGGAGTTACAGAATCATCCTTGCTTCCTGTTTATGCAAAATCATCACTAGGAAGTGACTGTGTGGTCAAATACCACTCTCGCCAGTTTTGCAGATTAGCCCTTGTGAGGCTGAAGCTGTGTTCTTTGCAGTGATAGAACTTTTTGCAGTGTTCTGTAATGGCGTCTGATTCTCTCTCACAGATTGTCACTGAAAAGCTTGACAAGAACAACTTCCAAGCATGGAAGTTTAGAATGATGAATTTCCTTATGGGAAAAGGATATTGGGAATTTGTTGTAGGAAATGAAGAAGAACCAGTTCTTCCTGATGTTCCCAATCAATAGAAAATGGAGGCATTTAAAGCATGGCATGAGAGAGCTAGGAAAGTTATGTACTGGCTGTCTATCAGCATTTCAGACTCTATGATTGTGCATATTCAAGATGCAAGTACGCCAAAGGAGGCATGGGATACTTTGTCAAAAATGTATAGCACAAATATGCAAGCCAGGAAAATGCAACTCAAGCAAGAGTTGCATAATGTGCAAAGAGAAAATATGAGCATCAATGACTACCACATGAAGGTGAAGAAGATTTCAGATGCACTTGCTTCCATTGGATCGCCAGTGGAAGATGATGATTTAGTTTCTGTGACCCTTGAATGGTCTAGGAAAGGATTATGCACAGTTTCGGACATCCATTTCAGTTCGTGAAAGATTTCCTAATTTTGAGGAGTTGATTGCTCTTCTAATTTCTGAGGAGCAGAGAAATGGTGGTGCATCTTCTTCAGGAGGAACTTCAAAGGAAGCTGTCTTCTACTCAAATGCTGGAAGAGGTAGAGGCAGAGGTAGAGGAGGCCGATTTGGAGGCCGTGGTAGAAATCAGAATATGCAGCAAACTCAAGAAAACCAGTCCTATGGAGGAGTACGTGGTAACTCTAGAGGCAGGGGGAGCCAAAGAGGTCGTGGTGGATGGCAAAGAGGCCAAAATGCAAACAGTAATGTTGAATGTTACTACTGTGGTAAAATGGGTCATATGGCTAAAGACTGCTATAAAAAGCAGAATGACATCATGAATGGAAAACTGCAACAAGGGAATTATGCATCTTCTAGTAGACAGGGTGATGACAGAAATGAGCATTTGTTTATGGTGCAGCACATGAACAATTCTGTGACAAGTGCAGAAGAAAGCAACGATGTATGGTATGTTGACTCAAGTGCATCAAACCACATGACAGGTCATGCAGAATGGATGGAGGATGCAAAGAAAATGGAAAAACCAGGATTTGTGGAGACTGGTGATGATACTACACATCCTATTGTGCAGATTGGAAAAATTCCTTTGTCTATGCAGGATGGGAAAAAGAAATACATGTCTGATGTATTTCATGTCCCGAATATCACCAAGAATCTGGTTTCTGTTGGTCAAATGGTTGAGCAGGGCTTGCAAGTCAGATTTAATCCTCATGGATGCTTTGTTGAGGATATGAAAAATAAAGGTCGCTTGATAGGAAAAGGAAAGAAGAAGGGCAGAATGTTTACGTTGGATGCAGACATGTCTGAATTGAGTGCAGCAATGTTTGCACATGGGACCGGTGTAGTTGCAGATATTGATATCTGGCATAAACGCATTGGTCATGTTAATGTACAGCGACTTAAATCAATGCAGGCCCAAAATATTGTTGCAGGATTACCAAAATTCAAGGTTGCAGAAATGCATAAGATATGTGAAGCCTGTCAGTTTGGAAAACAGGCAAGGAAACCATTTCCTAGACATGTTCAAGAGAGTAAGAAGCCATTGGAATTAATCCACTCTGATGTGTGGACTACTAAAGCTGCATCTCTTGGAGGCTGTCATTATTTTGTCAGTTTTATTGATGACTATAGCAGAAAAGTTTGGGTGTATTTTATGAAAAAGAAAAGTGAAGTTTTTGGGCATTTCAAAACTCTTAAAGCTATGGTTGAAAAAGAAACAGGCCTGCAAATAGAATGCCTAAGGTCAGATGGAGGGGGAGAGTACCTCTCAAATGAGTTTGCAAGGTTCCTACAGGAGCATGGCATAAAGCAGCAATATTCATGCAGTCATACCCCACAACAAAATGGAATTGCAAAAAGGAAAAACAGGCATATTGGAGAGGTATCTCGTGCCATGCTCAATGAAAAAGACTTGCCAGAGTTTTATTGGGCTGAAGCAGTTGCTACAACAGTCTACATAATGAACAGGACTCCCACTGCAGCAATACATGGAATGACTCCAGAGGAGAGGTATACTGGTAGGAAACCAGATATTTCTCATTTGAAAATTTTTGGTTGCATTGCCTATGTACATGTGCCAGATGAGTTGAGATCCAAGTTGGATCCAAAAGCTGAGAAGTGCATCTTTATTGGTTACTCTCTGCAGCAAAAAGGGTATAGATGCTATAACCCTTCTACTCGTAAGTTTACAATGATCAGAGATGTTGTTTTTGATGAGATGAGTAGCTGGTATAAACCAGTAAATGTGATTGATGATGTAGATGCACAAAATGGTAATGCTGCACAGAATTTACAGTAGCAGTCACAAAATATTAGTGGACCTGGAGCGTCCTCTAGCAGTGGGTCACATTCTTCACCATGGACATGCAGATTGAGATCAGCAGAATCGTCTCAAAGCAATGCAGATAGTGGTATGCAGGTATCACGAAAAGGAAAAGAGAAGGTTGATCAGCCCATGTTTGATGTGAATGCAGGTCACTCTTATGTGGATGGTGAATCCAATGACTCAGAACAGAGCATTGATGATGAGTTGGGTATTCCTTCTATTGTTACACCTGGAGTAAGGAAGACCAGGGATGTTTTGAGAGCACCTGGGAGTGAACCTACTTTGCGCAGGTCTACGAGAGCTAGGTATCCTGTGGATAGGCTGAAATATGATGGATTTACAGCCATTCACTATGCATATATGGTTAAAGTGATACAGGAACCAGAACCCACTTCTTTTGAGGAAGCCATAGGAAAAGAAAAATGGGAGAAAGCCATGGATGAAGAAATGGATGCCTTGGAAGCAAATGCTACATGGGAATTGGTACCTTTGCCTAAAGATAAAAATGCAATTGGCTGTAAGTGGGTTTATAAGGTGAAGCACAATGCAGATGGTTCTGTGAACAGATACAAGGCAAGATTAGTAGTCAAGGGGTATGCACAAACATATGGCATTGACTATGAAGAAACATTCAGTCCGGTTGCAAGGATGGCAACCGTAAGAGCAGTCATTGCTATGGCTACATCAAAGGGATGGTCTTTACATCAGATGGATGTAAAGAATGCCTTCTTGCATGGTGATTTGCAAGAAGAGGTCTATATGGAGCAGCCACCAGGTTATATGCATGTTGTTCATCCTGAGTTTGTTTGCAGATTGAAGAAAGCCTTGTATGGCTTGAAGCAAGCACCTAGAGCATGGTCTGACAAGATAGGACAGTATATTGTCACTATTGGCTTTCAGATTTCCAAGGCAGATTTCTCAAGTAGATAAGGATAGCTATCATGTAGCTATTATTCATTTGCGGTGTACCAACCGCGTCTGCAACTGACAAGTCGGTGACATAAATACACAACGGTCACCCTGGCGTATCACGAGTGGAGCTCAATATCTCAACACTCCCCCTCGAGCTCAATCCCAATTCCTGCACACCAAGTAGGTCTCTGAACTTGCCGAGCTTCTCTACGCCCAATGCCTTCGTGAATATGTCAGCTACCTGATCCTCTGTGCTGACATAAACTAGATCAATAAGACCTAGTAAAACCCTCTCTCGCACATAGTGATAATGCACCTCAATGTGCTTTGTTCTAGCATGATAGACTAGGTTATTTGCCAAGTGTATACTAATCATGTTGTCACAATAAATGACAACTGGCCCATCTGTAGACTGATGCATATCATAAAGTAGCTTATGCAACCAAGCTACCTCACATGCAGCCATTGCTGCACCCCTGTACTCAGCCTCTGTGCTCGACAAGGCAACTGTAGGCTGTTTCTTGCTGCTCCAAGTGACTGCAGCACTCCCAAAGGAGAACACATATCCACTGGTAGATCGTCTATCAGAAATACTACCAGCCCAATCAGCATCAGTGTATCCATGCAACTGTATCTGAACCCCAGTCTCATAACATAGTCCATACTGCAATGTGGACTTCACATACCTGAGTATGCGTCTAGCCGCATCCAAATGCGGTTTCCTTGGAGCCTGCATAAACTGACTTACCAATCCAACAGCATAGCTCAAATCTGGCCTGGTAATAGTCATATAAATCAAGCTTCCTACTATGCGTCTGTACATAGTAGGGTCTTCCAGAAGCTCACCTGCATCTGCGCTCAGCTTCACATTCTGCTCCAAAGGAACTGAAATAGACTTACAGCCTGTCATCCCATATTTGGACAGCATGTCCAATCCATACTGCCTCTGCAAGAGCTGTATCCCACTTGGTGATCTAATCACCTCAATGCCCAAGAAATAACACATCTCTCCCAAATCCTTCATCTCAAACTTCTGCTTCAATAGCATTTTCACATGAAGGATATCTTCATCACTGTCACCTGTCATAATCAAATCATCAACATAAATGACAAGTAGCATAATACCTTTCTCTGTTTTTCTCACATAAAGTGAGAAATCTACCTTGGAAATTTGAAAACCAATAGTGACAAGATACTGTCCTATCTTGTCAGACCATGCTCTAGGTGCTTGCTTCAAGCCATACAAGGCTTTCTTCAACCTGCAAACAAACTCAGGATGAATAGCATGCACATAACCTGGTGGCTGCTCCATATAGACCTCTTCTTGCAAATCACCATGCAAGAAGGTATTCTTTACATCCATCTGATGTAAAGACCATCCCTTTGATGCAGCCATAGCAATGAATGCTCTTACGGTTGCCATCCTTGCAACCGGACTGAATGTTTCTTCATAGTCAATGCCATATGTTTGTGCATACCCCTTGACTACTAATCTTGCCTTGTATCTATTCACAGAACCATCTGCATTGTGTTTCACCTTATAAACCCACTTACAACCAGTTGCATTCTTTCCTTTAGGTAAAGGTACTAACTCCCATGTAGCATTTGCTTCGAAGGCATCCATTTCTTCATCCATGGCTTTCTCCCATTTTTCTTTTCCCATGGCTTGCTCAAAAGAAGTGGGTTCTGGTTCCTGTATCACTTTGACCATATATGCATAGTAAATGGCTGTAAATCCATCATATTTCAGCCTATCCACAGGATACCTAGCTCTCGTAGACCTGCGCAAAGTAGGTTCACCCCCAGGTGCTCTCAAAACATCCCTGGTTGTCCTTACTCCAGGTGTAACAATAGAAGGAATACTCAACTCATCATCAATGCTCTGTTCTGAGCCACTGGATTCACCATCCACATAAGAGTGACCTGCATTCACATTAAACATGGGCTGATCAACCTTCTCTTTTCCTTTTCGTGATACCTGCATACCACTATCTGCATTACTTTGAGAAGATTCTCCTGATCTCAATCTGCCTGTCCATGGCAAAGAATGTGAACCACTACTAGAGGACGCTCCAGGTCCACTAATATTTTGTGACTGCTACTGTGAATTCTGTGCAGCATTACCATTTTGTGCATCTACATCATCAATCACATTTACTGGTTTATACCAGCTACTCATCTCATCAAAAACAACATTTCTGCTCACTGTAAACTTACGAGTAGAAGGGTTATAGCATCTATACCCTTTTTGCTGCAGAGAGTAACCAATAAAGATGCACTTCTCAGCTTTTGGATCCAACTTGGATCTCAACTCATCTGGCACATGTACATAGGCAATGCAACCAAAAATTTTCAAATGAGAAATATCCGATTTTCTACCAGTATACCTCTCCTCTGGAGTCATTCCATGTATTGCTGCAGTGGGAGTCCTGTTCATTATGTAGACTGTTGTAGCAACTGCTTCAGCCCAATAAAAATCTGGCAAGTCTTTTTCATTGAGCATGGCACGAGATACCTCTCCAATATGCTTGTTTTTCCTCTCTGCAATTCCATTTTGTTGTGGGGTATGACTGCATGAATATTACTGCTTTATGCCATGCTCCTGCAGGAACCTTTCAAACTCATTTGAGAGATACTCTCCCCCTCCATCTGACCTTAGGCATTTTATTTGCAGGCCTGTTTCTTTTTCACCCATAGCTTTAAGGGTTTTGAAATGCCCAAAAACTTCACTTTTCTTTTTCATAAAATACACCCAAACTTTTCTGTTGTCATCAATAAAAGTGACAAAATAATGACAGCCTCCAAGAGATGCAGCTTTAGTATATAGCAAAAGAAAACCCTACTGTTTACTCTAACGTTTTTCTCCTATCCTTTCCAAATGCAAGAAAAAACTATAAGGAAAATACCTGCACTACTCCATCATGCTTTCCCAAGTCCAAAACAACACAAACATACTTGCTAAGAAGATCGAATACCTCTTCAAACTCCCTCTCTTCCTACTTATCTACCTCAAGCACCGGTTCAGGGAAAAACCTACTTCAATGCTTGATTCGAAGCGTGCAAGCACTCAAGACTTGAATCCATTGGTCTCGGTAACGGAACAAAATGTGGGAGCTTTCGCTCAACCGCCAAGACCCACGGACTGCTTATTATTTCAAGCGTTCCAAGCCGAGCACTAATGGCTATCTCTCACATAGCCCATGTGCCATCCATATCTATGGGTGTAGTGAGCTTACCTTCATGCCGATTGAGTTACCTTCTCTCCCGTGCACTCCAGTAGCTCCATGATCCAAGTGCAAGCTCCATCCTCAAGCTCCACACTCCAAGCTCCATAGCCGCGAGCAAGAGAAGAGAAGAGAAGAGAATAGAAGAAGAGAGGGGAAGATGGAGATCTTCTCCTCCCCAATCCCTCACCCTCACACACTCACTCCCTCACACTCTCACACTCCCTCTCTCAAGCACAAGCTCAAGCAAGCAAGAATAAGAAGAGGAGTCCCACTTTTGGCCACACACAAGAATGAGCTTCTCATTCAATTTTCAACTTTATATAAAAAATCCTAAATCCCTTTTGGGTGGTCATCCCCTTATCCCCTTTTTTACATGGTCGGCCGTGGCCTAGGCCATTTTTTCCATTGTCCTTCTATCTTCCTAGCTTCCTTTCCACTGCCCGTCTATTTTTACAAATTGCACAGGTGAGAGCCCGACGCTCTTTAAATTAAACCATGATGCGCTTGCGCTCTTTTACAAAAGCATTGACTTGCGCTTTTTCTTGTGCGCATTTTTTTTAAATTTAGGACTTTTTTGTATTTCTTGTGCTTCCATATTTTTATTGGCGTGCCTTTGTCTTCCGTTTCACTTTTGCCTTGGCCTTTGTCTTCTGCTTTAGCTTTTCCAGATTTTCCATCTCTTTCATCTAATGGTTAACACACCCGTATTTTGCTTACACACTTAGGAGTGCAAGTAGTGTCTTCAGGCGAGATACTCGGCACCCATCATATAATTGTTAGAAATGCGGGATCTAGAGCATGGCATAACCAGAAGCTATGGAGGATGGAAGGAGAAGTGTAGACTCATGATGGAATGGACACTGTTTGTTACACAAGTGAATTAGGTTCCAAGATTGAGACTTGGACTCATAAACACAATCTTGTGTATGTGGACAATGACATTGAAACTTTACTGAAATGAAAAGAGTACTATCATTGCATTAAGAAAGGAAGCAAGTACAATGCTTTATAGGAAAGTAGGAAACTGCAGTAGGCACCATTGTGCATATGGGATAAGTTAGCATGCATGTCCTTGACCCTGAGACTCCATACAAAGAGGCTGTTTGAGTGTGATTGCTGATTCTCAACACCCCTCCTCAATCACAACTAGGAAAGGCACAAAGTGTGTAGAGGCTGTAATGAGAACCACCTGTAAAGTGTGGGTATACCACAGACATGGCAAAACACTAGAGGCTATCGCAGAAAAAGCTAAGTGTGGGTACCATAAACATGGTGGACATCCAGAGGCTGTAACAGGGGCCTCACAAAGTGTACAGGGACTGAAATGCCAAGTTACGTAAGGAGTTTACATAGCTTATGGAAGGAAGCATTAGGGCAAGGAAAAATACAAGGCTATTAAAACAGTCTATCAGAATTATGAGAGTACAAGGACTGATGAGTCTTGTCCTTCCGATCCTGGTGATCTTCATCTTCTTCTTCCTTTGCTTCATTTTCTTCTTCTTCTTTGACTGCGATTAGATAGGCCTTTTGGGATCTCTTTCTTGCGTGGCAGAACTTCTCGGTGTGTCCGGTCCTTTTGCAGAAGTCACAAAAGAGCTGATATTTCTTGCCTTTGTACCTGTTGCCAACATATAATGCATGCTCATCTCTAGAGGTACTTGGTTCTTCTTTAGTTTTTAGCTTCTTTTCTTCTTCTAACAGTGATGCCTGGATATCAACAAGTTCAGGATTTGGCATGTTGATTAAAGTTGTTGATACGTTATTATATTCAGGAGGCAAGCTCTTAAGTAGAACACCGATGCAAACATCTTCATCCATTTTAATGTTGATTCCTGCAAGTTGGGTTAGGAGTCCTTCCATGTAATTAAGATGTGTGGCAAGTGATGTGCTGGACTTCATTTCAAGCCTGAAGAATTCAATTAGGAGACCATACTTTGATGATTTAGATTGTGCACCGAACAGGGTGTCAAGTCTTTTCCATGTATCCTGTGAGGTCTCACAGTTATCCACGTGATGGATATAACTGTCATCTAGCTCCAATTTGATAATGGCCTGGGCTCTGTCATCATTCTTTTGCCAAGTAGTTGCAAGGTCCACGTCCCGCGGTTTCTTCTCTTTGCCATTTGTGATGGCCCAGAGACCCTTCTTCATCAGGATGAGCTTGATGCGGGTTTGCCAAGTGTGGAATCCGACTCCTTTGAATCGAGCATTTGGCGAGTCTTTGCCCATGTTAGATTTACGAGAACAGTAGCAAATCAACTTCAGACTTTATTAGATTTGAGCAACAGAAGAATTGATTGAGAGACACAAGTGCTAAAAAGCACTAACTGAGTGTCAATGAATACCAAATCTGCAAAAGTCTTTTACTCCAAGTGATCTTCCCCTTCTTGATTTGATGCTGATGTCTTCAGATCTGAGTGACAGTACTTTAACGAACTTCAGAGAGTATTGCTCAGTGATTAAAATCACTGTTGATAACTTCAGTGAGAGAAACAGTGAAAAATGTCAAGATTTTGAAGCTTTTGGCTATGGTGGAATTAGGGTTTCTGAGACAGGGGCCTGTTTTTTTGCTTATTGCAGGAGATACAGTGCATCATTTTCAAAACTTTTTACATATCTAGGAAGCTTATGTCATGGGCTACCAAAGCCCCATGGATATTGTGCAGATCGCGGGCTATACGGTGCACGCAGAGGCCACGAACAGAATCGGCGCAAATCTGGACAGCAACAGTCAATTTCTGCAATGCTGGAGCCAGGGAGCATCAATGTCATCGATTATTGTGTCAAGATGAAGCGCCTTGAGCAGAGGAACAACTCTCCAGAAGAAATCATGGGCTGAAATGGCCTGGTTGAAGAGTTATGGAAGCTCCAAGCAAGGTAGGTCATGTTTGGCTATGGCAGACACAGAGCAGAGATTGGGGATTTTCACAATGCTGAGCTCCAGATGGTCCAATGTCCTAGATTGATGTGATACAGGGAAGCTTTATGAGTTGGAGAATACTTTTCCAGAAGGAAGCTCCAAGAGATTTGACCTGTGGAGTGAGATATAAGCAGTTCAATCTGACAGGGTGCTGCTGGCTATGGCTGCCATGGAAGCTTCAGTGAGAGTAGAGTTGAGAAAAGAAGTCATACACTGACACTGAGCTGGATGGAGGTTCAAAAGAATCAAGAGAGGCTGGAGAAGCAATGCCATGCCCAACTGGGCTCTGATACCATGTTAGAAATGTGGGATCTAAAGCATGGCATAACCGGAAGCTATGGAGGATGGAAGGAGAAGTGTAGACTCATGATGGAATGGACACTGTTTGTTACACAAGTGAATTAGGTTCCAAGATTGAGACTTGGACTCATAAACACAATCTTGTGTATGTGGACAATGACATTGACACTTTATTGAAATGAAAAGAGTACTATCATTGCATTAAGAAAGGAAGCAAGTACAATGCTTTATAGGAAAGTAGGAAACTGCAGTAGGCACCACTGTGCATATGGGATAAGTTAGCCTGCATGTCCTTGACCCTGAGACTCCATACAAAGAGGCTGTTTGAGTGTGATTGCTGATTCTCAACAATAATGATATGGATGCTTCCTCTCTAAGCGAATTAGATGTCTCGACATCCATGGGCATCAATGCATTGATCATTGCCTCCATCTCACGCTCTAAGATTGTAGGAAAGTCTAGAAGGCTGGATGTCTCCTCTGGTATTGATGATGGTATAGGTTGGATAGTACCTTCAAAGTGGTGGATTGGCTTAGGCACTCCATCCATTGCATGCCCACGAACTCTTGTAACTAGTCGTAAAGGGTGTACTTCTCCTTGGGACAAGACGTCATCTCCATGGATAGAAAATTTACCAACCACACCCAATCTTTTTGTATATGATATTCAATTAGCTTGCGAATACAATGCATGATTGATATACACTTTTCTTACCGTTTGCTCAAAATCTGAGATCACATGATCAATGATCTCTGATTGAAACTCACCGAAGTGTCGTACGTGTTCTATAGACAATTCAATGTTTTCATCTAATTGCCAGCTTACATTGAGAGCAAGGACATGGGACACGCTGATTAAGATACGCCTCGCAATCTTGAACATCACGACCTTCATCGTTTTCCATTTGGTCTACGTTACAATAAACAATATGTTTTTGTTATCATTCATTCTTTCTTTCTTAAATTGTTTGAGAAGGGATTTCTTCTCTTGTAACTCAACAAAATTAATGTATGTAAAGTCTCCACCCACCCACAAATTAACGTATGTTGGAGTGTTTTTCGTCTCGTGGTATTGCATTGGATCTCACCGGACCTCGCGACCACCACCACCACCACTACTACTACTATTAATACTACTACAAACAAGAAAAGAATAAGTTAAAGAACAAGATCTTACCCTCTCTTTGTTTTTTATTCATTCATTCTCTTCTCTTCCTTCATCTCTCTCTCTTTCTCTCTTGCTTTATTATGTTGTTTATTCCCTCTTTCTCATTCCTTCTTTCTTTTTCTCTTCCTCTCCCTCTCTCATTTCCTTTAACAAAACATCTCTCTCTCTCTCTCTCTCTCTCTCTCTACTACCAATTTTCTTTAACAAAATATATATCTCTCTCTACTACCACTACCACTACCACTACCACTACAATAAACAAGAAAAGAAGAAAAAACAACAACAACAACAACAAACAAGAAAAGAAAAGAAAAGAAAAAACAACAACAACAACAATAACAACAACAAACAAGAAAACTACTACTACTACTACTACTATGACCACGACTACAACTACCACAACAAAAACAAACAAAAAAAAAAGAAATTAAACAACAACCACTACCACTACCACTACCACTACCACTACCACTACCACTACCACTACTACGACTACCAAACAACAACAAACAATGAAAAAGAAAAGAAGAAATAAAACAACAACAACAACTATACTACCACTATCACTACAAAAACCAAGAAAAGAATAAAATAAAGAACTACTACTACTACCACTACTACTTCTACAAATAAGAAAATAAGAAATTAAAGAACTACTACTACTATCACTACAAACAAGAAAAGAAAAAATTAAAGAACTACTACTACTGCTACTACTACTACTACTACTACTACTACTAAAAACAAGAAAAGAAAAAATTAAAGAACATGATCTTACCCTCTCTTTGTTTCTTATTCATTCATTCTCCTCTCTCCCTCCCTCTCTTTCTCTTTCTCTCTTTCTCTATTATGTTTAATGTTTTTTCCCTCTCTCTCTCATTCCTTCTTTATTTTTCTCTCTTCCTCTCCCTCCCTCATTTTCTTCTTTCTCTCTCAATACACATGATTTTTAACAAAAACAAACAAAAAAATGAGAAAAAATAAAAATAAAGCAAGAGGGAACAATGCACTCACCGCAAAGGCCCAAGGATGGATTAGGCAGCTCCTCTTTGCCCTCCGTACACTTCCTCATCTTCTTCACAAACAGCAGTGGCGGCGGTGGGAAGCTCTCTTTCTTCCTTTTTGTCTCTTTCTCTCCCTCTTCCTCTCAAATGCAAGATGCAGTTGGCTCTCCCTTTTGCTCTCTCTTTCGTTCGTTCGCACAAAATGACGCGCTCGGGTTTCGACCCTTTCGTCTAAGTACCGTCGCTAAATAGCAACACCGCTAATTTGGGTCGAAAATGGTCGTCGCTATACGCCTGTATCCTTGTAGTGTTGTTGTGCCACACTTTTGTTTATAATTTTGCATATGGAGTGTAGATTCTGTGATATCATATTGTATGTATTCTCTCAATTAGCTATGTCAAATTCTAAAAACGTCCAATGGATTTCCTTCTAGACAACGTTCCATAGCTCATTTTCAAGGACAAGGATTCCTTGGATGGAAAGTAAATATGTTGCTAATTCTTGAAGGAAATGACTTGCATGATATTGTTCTTGTCAATTATGAATGTTCGCCTCAATCAATATTTGATTAGACTCATGATAATACCCTTGTAATTGAAGGACCTATCTTTCACAAATGGCAAACTATTTATAATGTGTGGGTTAGACGATGAGACAAAGCAACTCGTCAGTATATTCTTTATGCTCTTCAAGAATTTGTTATGCTTGAAGTATGTAAGCTTTCAATCTCACAAGCTAAATGGGAATATTTGATAGTAAATGTTGAGAATAAATCTATTGCAAAAATACTTTATCTTGGTATTTAGCTCTGATACCATGTTGAAATGTAGAGACGTAAGAGAGAGAGAGAAGAGACACACCATATACACTTCCAAAGAATATATCATATTGATCACAATCTACACATATATTGGTGAGTCGTAGTTTAGACAGGGTAAGTTGTATACAGCTCCAACAATATGGACTCACATTTTTTGATATTTATAAATACATTTTTTTGTTTGTTTTGGAATCCCCCTTTATCATTCTATATAGTTCTGTGAATTGCAATTATCGATCTTGTACTTATTTTAATATTGAGTAAATAACTTTTTCTTTAGCATCTCATGATGTAGGTGTCTCGATGAATTGTGTACTCAATTTATAATTGCTTTATGGAACATTGTTCAAAACACATGGTACTAGAAGGGTGGCATGGCAACATATCCTATCACTTGAATTTTTTTCCTTTGTAACTGTGACTATTAGCATCACTATTAGTGTCACTCACTACAAGATAAAGGCCCTATAGACGTGCACTGTACATGCGAAAAAAGCAGGCGCGTTTATAAGTGCATGTATCAAAGCGTCTATTTACGCTAGTATACAGAACACGTCTATATATCCGTGTTTATAAACACGCCTATAGATGCAAAAATAAACACACATATTTTTCATTTCTAATAAAGTCCCTAAATATGACCAAACCTCTTAACAGCTAGTATTTGTTTGAATGCATTACTAACTTTACTTCTCTCTGAGTATTACAAATATACATCCAATCATTCAAAGCTAATTATATATATGTGATTTCATGCCCTATATACATCCAATCATGCCCTATACAAATGTGATTGGATAGGGCATGATTGGATGTATATACAACATAATTACATCTAGATCACATGTAGCCAATATGCACATGTCCTCTTTTCATCATCTTTAGCCAGTGTATCCACTTGTTGGTGGCTAAAATAGATCACTGTTATGGGAACTTGCTGAAGTCAATGGAGCATCCTAAAAATGAGAGAGAGAGAGAGGACGGTTAGCCCGTCCTGGCTCTCTAGAATCTATGTATACAGTTCACGAACATAGAAATGGCATCATGTCTACTATGTTAAGTTCTGAAACTATTGACTATATATGAAAGGTGGGACGTTTTTAGTAGAGAGAGAGAGAGAGAGAGAGAGAGAGAGAGAGAGAGAGGTAGATAGAGGTTTTGTTAAAGGTGGCCGTGTGTGTTCTCGAGGCTTCGAGAGGGCGAGAAAGACCTGTGTCGCCATGGGAAGCTTGTGCGAAACCATGAAACAGTGCAAGTCAGGCCCAACAGAATATCTTTCTCATTTCTAATCGGCCTGCAACCTTGCCCTTCGTACCTGCCGCACCCCCCCTCTCACCTCTCTCTCTGTCTCTCTTTCTTTCTCTCTCTCTCAACACAGGTTGCGTCCATGAAGTCTAAGAAGAGAGTTGGCCAGCCACAGTCATAGTAAGCATAGATATTGTGAAAAAAAAGGAGAAAGAAAAAAGTAAGATTGCGTTCAGCGCCCATGAAGAAGGACAGTGAATATACTGACTGTTTGGTAGGAGATCCCAATTCACATGGATTAACAATGGATCGCATGTGATGATCCTCTTATGAGAGACATCTGTACATACCATGGACTATGTAAGTCATTTGAGATCGATACAACAGTAAGCCGGCAACCTCGGAGGTTGGCTCTCTGTGCCAGAGAAGTTTGTGGCACGTGATGGCCCTCATGACAGACCATTGATCAACCAAAGCTCAATGATCGGCAGCAACATGATCATCAACAACTGCAAAAAATTATATGGAATGTCTGTGCAGCCCGACAGTGAGGCGCACCTCGAGGTGTCCTTTGTGAAGCTTATAATGTAGCCTACATCGACTGTTAGAAGGTGGGATTCTTCCTAATAGTTCTTACTTTTGAAGAGAGAGAGAGAGAGAGAGAGAGAAATGACGGCTTCAATTCTTAGCATTTGGTTTGTACCCCGATTAGCTTCCCAGCTTTTGTATGTGCATCAGCATGCATGTTTTACCGTAGCTTTTCCTTCTAAGATGCCAACTGTGACATGCTTTAGAAGTATCACAAGTCACGATGAGCATATTGAGCCATACAAAGAAGCGATTTCCTTCTTTCCAACAATCGAGCTGCACTTGAAGGCTCTCAGCAAAGGGATTGTGAGACTTTCAAACCAATCAGGTATGCTAAGAGAGAGAGAGAGAGAGAGAGAGAGAGTGTGTGTGTGTGTGTTTTTGTAGTCAAGTGCAGTTTTCCATCTAGTCTAATGAAACGGTTGCTCCCATTTATGAAGGACGGGATATTCATACTCCTTTAAAAATTTTGAAATATTTTGTGCCACAATGTGAGTATTAGATTAGGTTAACCTCTACTAGATTGTTTTGAAGTCTTGAAACTAACAGGGACACATGATGGTACATTGCCCTACATATCTAGAAAGTGTAATTTGACACGACTGCTAATTAGTAGTATCAACATCTAAAATTAGCAAGGTTTCCAGAACTGAGTCTTCACAGTTCAAATTAGGCTTTAAATTTTATGCCCAAGGTTGGGCTTCAAGACAAAATCAATGACACTTTTATCCTTTTTGGTGAGCTTCATTTTGAGACCTTTGCTCTAAATTTAGGCATCAACTTCCAAGTAGCTTACAAGAGAGCATTCTTAGATATAACTTAAGAGATAACAATTCGTAATATAAGATGGTAAGGTCCCATAATACATTCTTATATCATAAGGACAAATGTGATTTCATTTGGTATATATATCATATTCCCTAAATGCATGCATTGATACTTACAACATGGAGGCAAACATTTTGATATTGAAACACTAGGAAAGTCATGTCATGTTGATCCAAAAACAACCAAAAGCTAGCATCTAATCAGTTTAATTGTTACTGCGCGTATGTCAAAACGTGTAATAAGTATTATCTGCGCATATATACGCGCAATTACACGCACTTATAGATGCGCTATGCCAATATAGTTTTTTTTAAAAAACGTTGTGGCTTTCTTTTCAAACCAGTGCTTTCATGCATTTTTTGCGTGTTTTTTGTAGTTCGAGCTCGACATCACTAATCATGTCTATCTATCACTTCATGAAGACAATGAGGGAAGAAAATAAGGGTAAAAAGAGGATAGGAGGAAGGAAGAGCCAAAGAGTAAAGAACAAGAGCCAAACAGCAAGGAAGAGAAGAAGATTCAACCAACCTACCAAGGGAAGGGAGAAGGAGGACAAGGAGCTTGCAACCTAGCCGGCTACCCATCAGAACAAGCGAAGAATGTGAGTTCTTATTCTCTCTCTCAATCTTGTTTGCTTTCTCTATCTTTCTCTCTTTCTCTCTCTCTCTCTCTCTCTCTCTCTCTCTCTTTACATGCTATAGACTATCATCTATGGACGTTTTTTTGGGCGTTTTTTAACCAAGTTTGAAAAAAATGGTCCGACTGTGCGCATTTGTCAGCGCGTCCAGATGACAGTGTAGACATAGGTATAGACGCGGAAATAGACGCGCTGACAGGCGTACATAGAGACGTAGATATAGATGCAGCATGTAATATGTTTTATCTGCACAAGGTAATATGATTTTTCTTGTGTAGATGTGGAATCCTGGATCTTCCAGCATTGATCTTGAGTTGAAACACATGAATAACACCTTTGCGTAGTTTTCTAGAGGTGTTAGTAGCTTTTTTGGAGGTTTTCTAAACAAGGAGAAATTCATGGGGGAGATGACCAATTATCTTGGTTGCCCTCCCACTGCAGAGGAGGTTTTCAGTGTGATGTCTGGGACACCTATCACATCTTTGCCTAGCACTACCACACAAACACCAAACCTTGGCACACCTCTACTAACAGGTACTCCACACACTATGCATACACACACATCAGCTGATGCACAGGGATCAGCTGAAGTACATGGATCGGTCGAAGCACGTGCATCTGCAGAAGCACGTGCATCGAGTGAGGTAGAGGGTAGTGCCCGTCGAGGGAGGAGGGAGAGTTGTGCAGGAGGACGAGGAGGTCAAGGGCTTTGTGGGGGTTGCCCAGGAGGTGGCTCTCGATCCCCCTCACCAGGAAATGAGAGAGGTGAGCCTCCACAAATGTAGTACTCTGTCACTGATGTTGGTGGTATCTTGCATGACTCTGAGGGGAGGAAAGTGATAGCCTACTTGAGGAGTGTCATGTATGCCACATACAAAGATTGCATGATTTCCTTCAAGCACCAAAAAAATGGTTTGTGGCAAGAGGTGCTACGGGCAATACATAGAAGGTACCCTAATCTCGAGAATTCACGATTCTCAGATGATTGGGGATGGTCAAAGGTGAGAGACGCACTTCATAACAAGAGGTCTCACCTTATAACGCGTACCAAGGAGTCATTGCGGAGAAAAGAGCAGGGGTGCCCTAGATATGGCCAACCATCCAATTGCCACTGCAAGGAGTGGAAAGAGGCCAAGAAGAGAGTAGGAGAGAAAATGACAAGTCGCTAGTATGCAGATGTTGAGTGTTGAAATGACTTGCTTTTTGGCTGATTTTTGCTGTTTTTGAGAGCTGAATGCTTGATTTTATGAGATGCTTGATTGGTTTAGAAGTGGTCTGAGAGTGTTTTGGATGATATTGATTGTGTTTTAGAAGTTCATGATATTTATTGGTGGTTCTGTGATGTTCTGATAGGTTCTGATAGGTTCTGTATACCTTCTGTTTTGCTCTGTTTTGCTCTGTTTTGTTTTGATTATCTTCTGTAAGGAGGGATGGAGTGTTGATTGATGAAGATTGAGATATTGTGAAATCTTATTGAATGGTTTGTGAGAGTTTGGAATGGTTTGAGAATGAGTTATGTGGTTTTGATGACCTTCTGTAATCTTCTGTAAGTCTTCTGTATAGCCTCTGTCTCTGTTCTGTTCTGTTCTGTTCTGTACTGTAGCTATTCTGGTACTGTTCTGTGACTCTTCTGTATGCTTCTGTATGTGTTTTGATGGATGAGAGTGTAGCTTGGAAAAGTTTTCTAGCCTTGAAAAGAGGTGAATACAAGTGCAAAAGAGCTTAAAGAAGTAGCTGCTGAAGACTCAAGTGAAGACTAGAGTGAAGTGACAGTAGTGAGCTATAAAAAGACACTGTAGTGGCTCTGGTGACTCTTCATATCAGACATACCTCTTGGGAGGGGTATCCACGACCTAAGAAGTATTATTGAGAGTGATTATTGAGAGATTGTAGTGAGGATTTGATGTATTATTGATGGAGAGAGAGAGAGAGAGTCATAGATGGCCAATTCTACTCAAACAGAGTGATTGTATATGAGAGATTGAGAGAGAAGACTATGAAGATATTGAAGATGAATAATATGTGATGTATTTCCATTCAAAGATGGTGTATTCCTTTGCTTTCTTTATTATATTGATGGATTTTGTGAAGATATTGAAGAATATGGTTGATTCGATCAAATCCGTGGGAGATCTACATGATGCTGTATGAAGATTTGTTGTGCCTGGTGTTCTTTTCTTCATTGTGATCATATGAAACATAACAAACAAGCTTGTTGATGTTACAAGATAGATTTTCTTGCAAGAGAATTCCCTTTTCCTTGGTGTTCCTCTCGGGGCTCCATATTTTTGGTGCGTAGCCGGGGAAACTTGCCATCAACAAGCACCAGAAGAGGTTGAAAATGAAGGAAATGGCATTGCCAAGAAGAGAAGAATTCAATGGATGTTTGTAAAGTTCCTTCTTCCACTGAAGAGTTGGAATTTCTCATAATCAAATCCACTTTCCACAAGAATTTCATTCCACAATGGCGGAAACACATCACCATCAAAATGCATGCTTTATGTGGTGGACAGTTTCCTCTTCCTGTTGAAGTAGCAAAAACTTGCATCTTGGTGGCAAAATGTTTGGGAATAAACTGAAGAGCAGAAACAGAGAGAATGACCATCCATGGAATATTTGGCATTCATTGAGAAGTTTCCAGACAACATCAAGTGGGAGATTGTGAAGAAGCTTCAGGAGTCTTGGTCTGTAGAGGTTCACAAAGACAAGAAGGAAAAGACTTGGAATTTGTTCGTGGATGCTCAACAGCAAGATACATGGGATGATTGGTGTACTGATAATCTTCTGTTTGTTCAATTAGCAACCCACTGGAAGTTGGTAGACAGAGTGTTTTTCACAACATACACTGTTGAAACCATCAGAAGTTGGCATTACTATGATGATGGCACCACCACAATGCTCAGACGTATGCATTTTGACACCTTCAGAACCGAATACCTTCCTCTGTGCAGTGGAATGAAAGCAGAATTCAGGGACGTTGAAAAGAAAGAAGTAGAAGAAATGTTGGCAAGAGAGTCCTCCAGAGACTGAAGCCTTCTGTTAACCCTCTGTGGAGCACTAACAACATAGTGGAGCCACACCCCTGATGAATGACACAATAAAGAGGCAAGCATTAGAACGAGTCTAGAGGTACGTGAGAAGAGAGAAAGCAAAAATCAAGGCTGAGAACGAGCTCGCAGCAGAAGCCGCCTTTGACGCCCTTGCAGAAATCTTCACAGAAGTCCCAATGGCACATCAAGCCCTTCCTCCTCCTGCTGGAGGTCCACTTCCAAGCCAAATCCGTCCTGGAAATATTGATGATAGGCCAGCGAATGTAGTCCCATTGCCAGTTTTTAAGGGAGAGTACAATGAAGACCCCAATCTTCATGTAGCAGAGTTTATGGTAGCGTGTGTGGCTAACAATGCCAAAACCCCTGAGCATTGGTTAGCAATATTCCCCGCCACTTTCAAGGGCGCGGCATTTCAGTGGTATGAGAGACAAGCAGCAAGAACTTTTGGCACATGGGATGACTTGAAGTTGGCCTTCCTCACTAAATTCAGGCGTGAAGGTTTTGAAGAGCGGATGAGAGAGGAATTCATGAACCTAAGTCAGTCCTCTAGAGAAAGAGTGGAAGCTTATGTCTCACGAATGGAATCCATCCTGAAGAGATGGACTAACCATAATCTAGATGATGGCATTCAGAAGGGGGTGTTTCTCAGAGGATTACAACCAGAAGTCCGTAAGTTTGTGGAGCTGCAAAGACCAGCCACACTACAAGCTGCAATAGAAGGTGCAAGATTGTAGGATGAAGTGGAAGCTCGATTAGCGATGAATTTAGGAAGAGGAGTCCTACCTCCTCTGATGCCAGGAATGATATACCCACCAAATGCAGTTCCAGGGATTATTCCCTACCATTACCAACAGATGCCCCCGATATCATAGTACAGTGCACCAAATCCACAGTGGCCACCATCCATGCCTCAAATGGTGGTTCAACCACAACAACAATGGTCCCAACCAATTTCCTCAATGCCAAATCAGCAGCAACAGTGGAATCCTACCAACTGGAGCCATTAGCCAACAGTTCAAACAGGAGCCCTGAATCAGAACCAGAACAGAGACTCCTCTGTACCAGCCCAACCCGTTTATGCAGTGATTACAGAGACACCTCAAAACCCTACTGCCAGTACGTCCGGAGGAGAAATCTTGAAGGATTACTTATCCAACTCAGTTGCAAACATCAAAAAGAGTTGATGGATGTGATTACAGAGCAGGTACAGATGCTAAAAGTGAATACTGCTAGCATATCCAACGTTGCAGGAGCAGGAAGAGATGTGATGCGGTCAAATACTTGGTGTGGTAAGTGTCATCAAGCAGGCCATTTAGCCACTGAATGTACACGAAAACCAACCATTCCTGGAGCTTTCTGTTCCTACTGTTTGTGGAAGAACCATACAGAGGACATTTGCTCTCTAAAGGAGATGCATGATAGGAGAAGGAAGGAAGAAGACGCAAGATTCAACTTGCTGGAATCCAAAATGACAACAGAGGATATTGGACCCAAGCCTAGAGAGTTTGGTCCTAATTTCGGACCCAGAAGATTTTCCTCCCAAAGTTATAGAGGAAGACAGTCTGGCGGTGGTCAGAGATCAAAAGTGGAGTGTTATAGATGTGGAGAAAAGGGACACATCTCACCAAATTGTCCAAATCCTAGAAGGTCAGTGGATTACAAGCCCTTATGCAGTTGATTCAAAGGAGAAGGCCACACTGCAAAAGACTGTCCAAGCCCAGCCCTAGTGAAAAACAGTGCTACTGACAGTCCGGCCAAGGCTCAAGAGCCTACCTCCAATTTAGTGGAATTGGAAGTTGCTGCCATCACGCGTGCAAAGCAGAAGGAACCACCTATCCAGAAAGAAAATAACCCTCCTATTAGAACAGTGAAGTTCAATCTTCCACTAGAAGAACAGAACAGAACAGAGCCTAACAGTGCCATACAGAGCACTACAGTGCCACAGAGAGTTACAGAGACAGGACCAGAGGTCCAGGAGATAGAAGAAGAGGAAGTGCCACAAGTGACGGAAGAGGTTCCCATGATGCCTCTGTTGGAAGAAAGAGGGAAAATGAAAATGGGTGTTGCCCCATTCCCTAATCGGTTAGAGAAGCCAGTGGATCCTATTAAGGAATACGATCTGTTTAGAGATCTGGATACCTTTAAACCAAACCTCACATTCTGACAATTATTGATGTTGTCTCCCAGTTGCCGGAAAAGATTCAAAAGTATACTCACAAAAAGATGTGGTTTAAGGATTGCTCCCTCAACAGCAACAAAGTCCAATAAAGCTCCAGAGCCTGTCAAAGAAGTGGACATAGCTAACGCCTTTCTAGATCCGGGTACTCTAGAGACTGGCGCGTGGATAAAAGGTTGCTTCATTGCAAATGCACTGATTGATGGTGGTTCATCAGTGAACATTATGACGGATGTGACAATGAAGGATCTAGGCCTACAAGGTGTGCAACCAACCCAATGGCTCATCAGACTGGCGGATCAGAGTAGAATCAAGCCTTTGGGCATTCTCCCATATGTGAAGACTACAGTGGCTAGAAAAGATTATTGGCTAACCTATCTGGTGGTGAAGCCAAACTCTTATGGTACATCCTACCCTCTGTTACTGGGCAGACCATGGCTTTTTGAAGCCCGAGCAAGGACGGATTGGTTCAAAGGAACTTTGACCTTGGGAAGAGGGCCCAAAAAAGTGGTGCTGAAACTGTATGGTTCTCAAAAAGGACATGGATCCACCTCCTTGGAATTATCTTCTGACTCCCCTAATGAGGCTACACATGGAACATCAGCAGACAAAGATGCTGTCAAACAGATCCTTGCTAAGAAAACAGTGGCACGTTCCTTAACAATGGATACTGTAAGTCGACTTCCAAAAGATGCAAAGCCATTATCAATGGGTGAATACTTCATGCCTGAACCGGGAATGACTTCTGAAATCACTTCTGACAGTGAGATAGAAGCATGGATGTACTGCTCTCCCTGTTACATGGCCATAGCAGAGACAGAGACAGAGGCAGAAGAGGAAATAGAGAATCTGTTCTTCTGTTATAGAGCACCTACAGAGGCAGAAGGAGAGACAGAAGCAGAAGCAGAGACAGAAGCAGAGACAAAGACAGAAGAGGATGACTATGATAAGGACGAAGAAGGTTATGAAAGTGAGCCAGAAGAATCTATCCCACCTGAAGAGGATACATTTGAGGAAGAAGTTCCAGAAGCATCAGAAGCAGACGAGCTCATGCTATGGGACAGAATGGTGATGGTACCATTTGGTCTAGTAAATGGATCTTCTCATATGCGAAACCTTTATAAGGAATGTGACTGGCCAAAGACCAAGCCACTTTTACCCAGGTCAGCAAGCCAACTCCTAAGAGTTGTTGCACTAAATAGGTGATTGTTGCTACTAACAATGCTAATTTGGTTTAGTCTTCCATTAATTGTATGGCGTTTTGTTTGTAGTAATCCAATTACAAATATTCTATGCTTCAGTAAATTATATTAGGCACTAGAATGCTAAACCTAAGATAACTAGGGTTTCCCTCCATCTTTCAAGAGCAACTAGTATAGATCTCTTAGATCTATTTGTATATCTCCATTTAAATTTTTTATATGTTTCTCTCCACCTTATTAAAATTAATTCTTTTTACTTATTTAAGTGATAGCAAACATTCAAATCAAATTCTCTGACGTACCATAAACCCCTAAATTTTAAACCCTTAGTAAATATATCCCCCTCCGTACTGCAATTTCGTCATTGCTTTTAAGTGTTTAAATATTTAATTTATTTTACGAGAATAACGTCATTTCTTTCTCTTCTATTATTAAACATCAACCAGAATAAAACAAATTCTTTCATACTCTCACGTGTCCACATTCATAATTTATTTTAAATTCCCATATCACCCTTTAATTTATCAATGAGTCCTAGTAGCCCTCCACTCCATGTATTTAAGAAATTGGTTGTAAAATGAATAACATGTAAAAATTTAATATAGATGCTGAGGCTTTTTCCCCCCATGCCATCCAATCATCAAATTATTTCATTTTATTTTGTTTTAATTTAAACTAAATTTTATAACTGCAACCTAACATTATTAATTATTAAAAAGTGTTGTCAAACTTCTTATTTGTAACTTCCCATGCTTCCTAAATGTTCACACCGCGTATAATCTCTTCTTTCAAAACCAAAACACCATATATTTATACGAGCATTTCTTAAGTAAAATATTATTAAATTATTATTTCTTTTCTTTAACCCTTACAACAAAAATGCACTAATAAGTCAAAGATTATCTTTCCAATCTTTCACTAGGAATCTATAATTTATATCAGTAAATAACACATTTTTAAAAAAGGAAAACTATGCTTTTTCTGTAAATATAACTCTTTTTGAATATTTAAATATAACAAACTAGCTTTAAAAATTCTGATAAAAATTCAGTAAATTATTTGACTTATAAGCTTTATAGAAAAAAATATATCAGAACTTAAAAATTTTCAATCAGACATTTTATGAAAATTTATTTATGACAATTTTAAGTCATTTTTGAGCGTTTTCGACTATTTTTTATTTTAATAAATAAAAACAAGTTCAGATAAATGCAAACAACCATGTAGCATGAGAAAACAGATTTAAAGACATATTTTAAAAATATTAAACTAAAGAAATTATCGTGCCATATCATTTACTTTAGATAAACGAATTAAGACACTTACATGTAAAACCGCGGGTCGTCGTCACGTCGTCGGGGTCCGCTCCCTCTCCGACTCTCGCACGACTTTTGCTCTATGACAATAGGAATGCCCCTTTTTGTTTCTTAAGTTTTAGGTTAACTCTTAATTAAGAGTTGATTGAAACTCTAGCTATGGTTTTGAATTGAAGAAGGCGTCAACTCTCAATGGCCAAGGAGACTATTGCAATATCTTTCTGATCTGTCTGGCAAATCCTGCGCGAGCCCAGGCGATAGAATGAGAAGACAATCTTCATCCAGCCTACCACTTCAGATTAGGCAAGTATATTGAAGCTCCAAATTCACATAGAGAGAGGAATATGGCGATGATCTTGAATGACCTGCATTAGCTTCATTTTTCTTCTGTTGCTCCTCTTAATTGCCATTCTAATCAATTCCAGGGTATTGATTATGCTTTGGAAGCTCTTGATTCCTCTCCCTTTCTCAAGTCGCAGCTTCATGAAGGCGCCCTTATGTCCCTTTCAAAATGAAGTCTAGCTCTCTCTCTCTCTCTAGTCGATAACACGCGTAGAGAATGGGAGAGTGCCAAGAAGAAGCCGAAGAAGAAGAAGATGATGATGCTGCAGCAGTTGAATAGACCCAAGCTGACGAGGGTGCGCTCGAAGAAGTGAGGTTATGGCATATCGGGTGTGGCCGAGAAGGTGCTGCAGATACTCAAAAATTGAGTTACTCGAAAGCTACTAAGTATTCAATTGAGCAGAGGGTGGAGCGGGTGTGGGCGGGAGTCCACATGGGGAGCGTGTGGACAATGGCGTCCAACTTCTGCGGCCTGCAGCGTTTCGTCCCTGCAGTCCACATCTGCGAGCGCCTCAAGGGCCAGAACGGCGTCCCTGGCTATTTGCGCTTCTGCATTCACACGTCGTCGTCAATATCGTCACCATTGCCGATTCTGCAAGATGCGGGCAGTATGGAATAAGAAGGTGAAAATGACTGATCTCCCGTCTGCGCGCCCTCTCTCTCTCAGGATTACTCTCAATGAAAAACAGCACACACCAAGATCACCACCCCTCCCTTTTCTCTCGGCACCCTCCAAGATCCTCCTGGGTAGTTCGTGTGCGCCCCCTTTCAGTTTACGCCCCTTCCTCAATCATCACTACCCCCATCTATTTTCCACCTTAATCTCCTCCTCACGGACTCCCTAACCTTAGCATGGCCCCAAGCAAGCAATCTAACAATTCCCATAACAAATTTGGGTGATTACATATAATAATATCCTACTAATATATATATATATATATATATTATTCATGCCGCTATATATCTAGCTACACCTGTAGAGAATCCAATCTAATATGGGACTCATCATATAAGGTCGAACATGTCCTATTACTAAGCTTTTGATGTTTGCGTTTGGTTGATTCCCATCACTCACTCGGTTTTCGGGTTTTGAACTATTTGGGTGAAGTTCTGGAACTCCAGTCTTCTTTGATTTATCCGTTTCTAATGACATTAGCAAGGGATTTATCTGTTTTCTTACCTATAAAAGTGGTTTTACTACCACTTGTTTCCATCAGTTCATATTGAATGTCACCAACACTTAAGAATGTGTCCAATACTCTTTCCCATTTGGTAACATCTCTTAGATCCCAGGACATGTCATTTTGCACCTATATTGCCACTGTTACTATGGGTTCATTGTCACTGACTGTTAATACAACCGTAAAATATGACACTTGATATTATCATTATCACGGTTGCTCTCAATGTACATTCATGATTGCAATATATCACACTTGCACCGCTATCATGATACTGTGATCCTATTGAATCATAAAGATCCTTGGTAGCTTATCTATGATTTGATACTCCAAAGGCAACTGCCTAATCTAAAAT
The DNA here is from genome assembly GCF_053477565.2 of Lygodium microphyllum. Taxonomy (NCBI): domain Eukaryota; kingdom Viridiplantae; phylum Streptophyta; class Polypodiopsida; order Schizaeales; family Lygodiaceae; genus Lygodium; species Lygodium microphyllum. The sequence goes on from NC_141143.1 coordinate 164,601,465, forward strand.
CACGCACTTGAACAAGTAGGGTTTCCATGGAGCTTTATGGTATTGTCTTGCTTATCTAAGAGCAAAGTTTCATTTTGCAAAGTCCTACAGTCTCTAATTCCTAGTCTCCATAGCCTATGCCTTGCAAATGAGATATAATAGTTTCTTGTGGTTGTACACAGGCCAAAAGATTGAATTTTGTAACGACATTTCCTGGCCGAACTGCAAGGACACGGCCTCCAAAGTCAGCAACAACGAACACCGCATCTGCATTGATTTAATGTAAAAAGTTGGTAAGAAGGTGTCACTTGTATACAATTTGGCTAAAAATTTGTGCAATGTAGGAATTGGTTTCGAGGTGTTTTCATTCTCCCCCACTTAATTGCGAAGTGTCCTCGCGAGCACAGCTACATCAGGAACATTCAACATCACGAACACAACTACCACGAGCACTGCTACCACGAGCACTGCTACGCAACTTTGAAAGAAAAATATACTCTTCTCCACTTAATTGCGAAGCGTCCTCGTGAGCACAGCTACAAGATCTGCAAAACGGCACATGGACAACTAGTAGACACTAAAAAGATAGGAAAAAATACTTGTTGATGTCATATTAAAACACAAACCATACAAGCATTTCAAGTAAATTGTATAAAAACTTATGCAAACTAACATTCTCCCTTACTCACTCTCCCCACTAAAAGGCATAACAGAGCTTCATCCATTGCATAGAATATACCAACTAGGAAACTGTCTAGAGCCGCTAAACAACAATAATCCCTCTAGGCAATAAATTGCCACACTACTATCCTACTAAAAATATTGCTTTAGAAATAGCCTTACTGATAAGATCGTTACTTAACAAAGGACCCAAACAAGGCAAACTAATACTACAACACTAAATAGGACTCCTAGGGTTTAGCTGCTAACCCTCCACGTTCTACTAGAACAACCAGCCAATGGTTTGTAACTTCTAACTGTCCAAGGCTTTTCTTTTAAGTTCATGTTTTAATGGCATTTTTTCAATGTCAAAAGAGTATATACATTGATTCTCTTTCCCAAAAGGTCCCACCCCAAAGAGATACAAGGCATCGGATGCAGGGCACCCGTCAAGGAAATCCCTACAGCCTACCAGGACCTCAGAGGCGATGGTTATCTTCTTTTGGTTGTTTTTTTTTTCAAACCCTGCAGTCTCAGGGTGTTTTTTTTTTCTTTTCTTTCTTTCTTTCTTTAAAAGAATAAATATATAGACTCTTCCGAACTTTTAGTATTTGGATTGGATTTTAAGTAGTTTCTTTTAATAAAAAGGATCAACTAGAAAGCTAAGAATACATTTCTTAATTGAACGGTCAAACATTTCAGCTCAACAACTTTGCTCGAGGAATCTAATCTAACGCATAATACTAGTCACTCTGCCTAGGCAAATGATAAGCAAAGAATACTCACCAGCTCAGCATCTCTCTTCCACGCTACTCTTAGTCAAAATTTCGTGGAGAGAACCTTGTTATTCAGCTATCCCACATATCGCTAGAAAAGTGACCAAAAGATAAGGGAAAACTCTATAGGCTTCCTAATCGGACACCCATACAATGAAATTCACTATGTTATGCACACACATCACCCCCTTTTAATCACTCCCTAATGCTAAGTCCCATCCCTTGTGAGTGGACTTCATATAGACAGAATTGTGTATATATCATTCATATTCATTTAAAATATTTATTTATAATGCCTCTATGATTACTTAGGTGTTTTTTTTTCTTTTTTGACATCTCTAATTTCGTTCCATCAATTTTTTTATTCTTGTATATATATATTTTTAAAAACCAAAATGAATATGAAATAAAAAGTTTAGGCATGAAACAACCTTGTATATTCGTGGATATTGCAACTCCAAGAATCAGCAACAGAAGCATACAACAGTGTGTAACACAAAATCATAGTCAAATCTGCACATGAAACATACACTAGCCAGTACAATGTTAAAGGGTTAGATAAATAATAAAACTTTTCCCTGTGCAAAAGAATTCCCAGATACTCATGGCACAATCTCGATCAACTAGACTGTCGTAACGCTCCCACTGCTTGTATATTTCTTCACTTAATAACCATTCTTGCATATAGAACTGTCCATCTCACTAACTTAAATATCCCAAACCCCAGCACTGAAAGGAATACCCTGACCATGCGTGCAACTAACTACCTAACTACGTGGAAAATAAAACTAAAGTGCATGAAAACCTACAGGATATCAATAACTCAAAGCATTGTATGTTTTTTTTTTAAACGATATATATTTGTTTGTTTGTTTGTTTTTCAAAATGTAGAATAAAAGAAAAGCATTAAAAAAAACTAAGAAAACAAAATATCTAGACTAAAATCTTCAAAGTCTCTGAGATATTCAAGTGAAAACAATAATCCTTATCCGAAATCATCAACACTATCTAAGTCAAACCTATTAACTAAACTATCAGCTATAGGATGCTCAAGAATATCCTCTAGCGTAGGCATATCAGAAGTCACAGATCCGCTATCAGATGCATTGCTAAGAACCTCCATCACATCATGGAGCGAAGCCGAAGCTGCATCATCATAGTAGGGCATAGGGGCCACTGGTAAAGCATCTAAAGAATGCCCCTCGGTCGCATCCATATACCAACAAATATAATCCCAACATGGGCAGGGAACACTAGTCTGCAAATCATGGTAAGATGGAGTAAGGCGGTAGACAGTGGAACGATACCGTGCAAATTCTGCTTGCTCTGGCCTACCCTAGACTGACCAGCACCGCGCTTAGGAGAAAAAACACTATTATAATCATGACGCTGGTAGGTATAACCAATCATTTCCTGCATGGCAGTGGTACCATAGCATCGAAAGTATGTGCGACACTGCCAACACAAGAGCTGAGCACGCACAAATAAATGCCGCTGACAGGACCTACAACCAAAAGGTGGATGATACTGTAAACAAAAAATAATCACAAAAGAAGAACCACAACAGGCCTCCCCTCTCGGTGCATATAAAAACCTATCATGCGTCTGAAAACGTGGAATATCTTAAGGTCCAGCATGAACAGGATCAGTACTATCGGCATCAATACGAGGGTAAAGCGCATCCATCCACAAAAAGGCCATACCTGCATCCCATTTAAAAACCCCCCAAGAAAGAAAAGACATCCAAGGGTGGATTAGTCAAAATATTATTTTAACTACTAACCTAACTATACCTAGCTAGCCTAAGTCACAAAATGTTTAAGGCGCAGGCCATTGACCCTAAATATCTCATTTTCAGCATTAATATCCTGCACATCAAGAGAACCATTATCATAAACATTAATCACCTTAAAAGGTCCCAACCAACAAATTTTAAGCTTCCCAGGAAATTTATAATAACGACTGTCATAAAGTAAAACTATATCGCCTTCTTTAAACTCCCGTACTTTAATATTCTGGTCATGCCATGCTTTACGACGTTTTTGCATTGCTTCTAGACTTTGTAGAGCTAATAATCTTTCCTCATCCAACTTTACCAATTGTAAAATCTGTTGTTTCAAAGATTCAACCTCACCTAGTCGTAATGATAGAGCTACTCGTAAAGTGGGCAACTCTTGCTCAATAGGGAATATAGCATTAGTGCCATAAATTAAATTGAAGGGTGTATTTTGCACTGTCACCTTATAAGTAGTTCTATATGCCCATAACGCTTCATAAAAAACGTTCATCCCAATCTCGCCTGTGGGAAGCAACCGTTTTAGTTAAAATCCCACAGATAATGTGATTGGTTACTTCAACCTGACCGTTAGCTCTGGGATAATAAGGCTTGATTTGCGATGTTTAATTTTATAGATTTCCATTAGCTCGCTGATAAGACCATTCAAGAAATGGGAACCTCGGTTAATTCCAGTGGGCAACCAAAACGTGTAATAATATTCTCATACATAAACTTAGCCACATCAATGGCTTTATCCGTTTTAAGCGCTTTCGCTTCCACCCACTTTGTAATATAGTCAGTACAGACTAAGATATAACGATTCGATCGATATCTAGTAGGCGGATCAATTGGGCCCACAAAATCATTTCTCCACTTCTCAAAAGGTGCTAATGCTAATATAGGTGTCAAAGGCGTAGCAAAACTCTTAGGAGGACAACCAGTCCTTTGACATACATCACATTTTCGACAATAATAATAAGCATCTTTAAATAGGGTAGGCCACCAATAACCAGCTAATAGAACTTTTCTTGCAGTCAATTCACCGGCAAAATGGCCACCACACGGCTCATCATGTAATGCCTTAAGAACCACTGGTACTTCATCTTCCCTTACACAGCGTCGATAGATACCCTCGTGTGGAAAAAATTTATAAAGGTAACCCCCTAATAATCCATAGGAGCGTGCTTGCATTAATATCTGACGTTTCCTGCGCTTATAAGCACCAGGTGGATATCGAGCAGTACTAAGAAAATTCACAATATCAGCATACCATGGAACTTGTGTCTCCATAGTAAAAAGCGATGCATCCGGCAAATCATCTTCTACACCTTCCTCCTTGTCTGATGTTAATAATCGTGATAGATGATCTGCTAGAACATGAGCTCTACCAGGATGAGTAACTATTTGAAAATCAAACTCTTGGAATAACAACATCCAACGAATCACACGTCCTGAAAGTTCTGCTTTATTAAGCAAGTACTTTAACGCCTCATGATCAACATATATAGTAGATTTATTCCCTAATAAATAATGACGAAATTTCTCCACCGCAAATACCATTGATAGGCATTCTTTCTCAGTGGTGGTATAATTCCTTTCTGCATCACTTAAATTTCGACTCGCATAATAAATTGGATGATCCACCTTATTATCATCTGCTTGGCACAAAACAGCTCCTACAGCATACATAGATGCATCAGCATGAATATGGAATTCTTTTGTCCAATCTAGGGGTGCTAGTACTGGTCCTTCAATTAACTTATGTTTAAGAAATTCAAGGCAGACATCATCCCAAGTAAAAGGAGTATCCTTTCGTAGTAGATTTGTCAAAGGTGATGCCACCTTTGCAAAATCGGAAATAAATCTCCGATAATAATTTAGATGTCCTAAAAATCCACGCAATTGCTTAAGATTTGTTGGAGGTGGAAGTGCAGAAATCTTAATAATTTTAGCTGGATCCATGGCAATACCTTCTTTAGAAACGATATGCCCCAATAAGGTTCCTTTTGGTACTCCAAAAACACATTTATCAGGGTTCAAGGAGATACCTACATCGTCACTACGCTCAAACACTTGCGCCAATTGATCAGGCATTTCTTTTACTGTTCCATAGACACAAAAGTCATCTAAGAAAACTTCCATCCATTGACGTAGAAAATCTTGATAATCTGCAATCATCACTCTCTGAAATGTTGCGGGTGCATTGCACAAACCAAAAGGCATTACTCTATAAGCAAATGTACCCCATTCAGTAGTAAATGTAGTTTTGGATTGATCTTCAGGATGAAATAGTACTTGGTTGTAACCACTAAATCCATCCATGAAAGAATACAGCTCATGACTAGCAACCTTATCAAGTACCTGATCAGTAAATGGCAAAGGAAAATGATCTTTACGTGTTTTGCTATTTAGCTTTCTATAATCGACACAAATGTGAATCTTCTTACTATTCTTCTTGGGTACTACCACAATAGGAGATATCCATTCACTGTATGCAACAGGATAAATGAATCCCGCATCTAAAAGCTTAGTAATTTCAGCTTTCACTAACTCTGCATACACAGGGTTTGTTCGTCGTTGACGTTGACATACAGGTTTTGTGCCTGGTTCTAGATCGATAAAATGCTGACATAATTCAGCTTTGATACCCTTAAGGTCCTTATATGACCAAGCAAAAGCGTCAACATGCACTCGTAGGACTTCTTCAAATCTTTCACGATGTGGCGATTCCAATTGGTCTCCTAAATTTAAATATTTTCCTTCTGCCATTTTAAGCTTAACTACTTCAACTTCAAGCTCTTCAATAAATAGAGAGTCTATTCTTCGTGGCTTAATTGTGGGCACATCTTCGGATATTTGCATCAATACATTTTCAAGCAGGCTATTCTTAGTACTTGATTCCGGTGCTTCTTCTCCAACATTCATAGAATTTACTAAGGGTAAAGCCCTTAAGGAATAATAGCCAGGTTATCTTGCGTAGCACCATCAACTTCTACTCCATAGACATTTACTAACTCAGGAAATGATTTTTCAGTATATCCCTTCCCATATTTATCTAAACAGCCATTATTGACATTTACATCTTTACGAGATTTCATGGTAAATGAGGTTCTTACAGAGTCAATTACGCTAGGTATCTGCTCTAAATTACATGGATATTGAGCATGTAACCTACGGCGATATCGACGTAAAATTTCGTTATTCTTTTCTAGACATTCCTGATCATCTAAACTCCAAAACCATTGATTATCTTTAAGCTTGAGAATTAATGAATGTAGATTCTCATCCTCCTCGCCCTGAATTCGACAGCCCAAATAATGTATGACTTGTTTCAGTTCCACAAAATTCCTAGGTGCTGCAGGTTCAAACCATCTAAGTTGTGGCTCTTGCCCATCCCCATAAATAGTAAAATCCATTACTCTTTCTTTTGGATGAGGCAACACCACCGCTTGCATGTTGTGCAATTTAACCTTAGTAGGTTCAGATTGGACTCGTTGATAACCAATTATTGGTCCCCTAGAACAGCGATAAATCTTCTGCACAATTCCGTTGGAATGCTTAAAAGAATGACACAACCAGGGAACATTTGTAGGGTTTTTCTCTTGAGTCTTTGGCTCAAAAGTACTCTTAGATTTATTTTTTTCCAAAAACCTATTAGTTTTTTCATGTTCTTCCCAATAATTCAAATCCATAGATAACGCTTGTTCCATCTGTAACTCACCCTTACTGAATTTAGATTTCTCTTCTTCTAAATAAAATTCTAAAAGTGAGATTTCATCTAGATATCGCCTTTCTCTAAACTGAAACTCTGCCTTTTCCTTTTGCAACTCAGTAATCTTCTTCATTGCTTCATTTACAGCAGTCAACGCTGCCTCACGCTCTACTTCCAATGCCTCGTTCAATTCTCTAATAATCCTAGCATAATTACCATGATGTTCACGAGAAGTCTGTGAAAACCTATTAAAAGCCGAAGCTGAATCATCCTCATCCTCACGAGATAGTGGTCTTTGTAAGGGTTTGCACCCATGCCTACTTCTCCTTTCTCTTTCCTTCTTTTCTAGCTGGTAGTAATAAATCATTTTAGCTCTATCTGGCAGTTGTCCAAATCCAAAGGGTAAAGCATTTTCCCCATAAGGAAGAGCTTCTAAGATCCTACTCTCAGGCATACTATTATTATTATCAGTAACATCATCTTCTCCCATACTTTTTGAAAAGGTTATTGAAATGTGAGCCACATCAGATATCATTAACTCAGGCATTTCTTTCTCCTCTAATTCATCCACAGAAACCGCTTCCGACCTGCTGTATGTAGAAAATACATCTTCTTGATTATTTCCTTCTTGATCCGTAGTTAATTGAAAACATGTTTCAAGCGAATCATCAAGATATTCTGCTTTCTCTGCTGAAAGCATTAAGCAGTCTAGGGTTGTATCTTCGGATGTAGATAACCACTGAGTAATATCACTGTCCGAATCATTGTCAGATGAAAATGCTACAGCATTTTCACCAATACCCATCTGTTCTACCTTGTGAGGCTGATGTACTATATTGACCTCTACTTTTTCTACTGTTGCTGCGTGTGGTGTTTTAAATAACCAGGCATAAGGTCCTTCATGATCAGTCCTCTCCATGTTCGAATCATAAAACTCACTGTTGGATTTCTCATCCATTTCACTAACTGCCTCATCTCGTGACTCTTTCAAAAATCCTTTTGAAATAACTTGTATTTTAACCCTATCATTTCGAGGACCAATCACAATTGAACCTTTATACTAGTCTTGAATGCATCTTGCTTGGTATAACCAAGGTCTTCCCAGCAGCACAGAATATGATGAAATATTCGTTTGCGAACGAACGATCAAATAGTTCACATGAAATTCTAATCCAGCTATTATAGATTTCACATTTCGCAGTAACCTCAAAGGAGTTACTTTTCTTTGATCAGCCACCCGTAAAACAATATGAGTAGGTTCTAAATCCTTCAACCCTAATTCTTGCATTGCCTGTTCTGTCATCAAATTAACTGCTGAGCCACCATCTAACTGCACTTCATGTAGCAAGTGGCCATTAATAGTAGTATCGATAACTGGAGCTCCTGGGTCCACAAATAAATCTACTATTTTTACATCCTTAGTTGTTTTTCCTTTGGAAGAATTTTCACTGACTTTAGAAGCGTTTATCTCAATCCTCTTCCTTCGATGCTGAACTAATTTATGATAAAGTTGTTTCCGACAAACAGGCGCTATTTCTAGCAATTGCCGAAGGTTAATAGTCAATTATATTTCTTCTAATGCCGCCCAAAGATCATAGGTCTTATTTACGGATTCTGCATAATCTTTACTCCCTTCCTTAGGAGGAACCAATCTTTCGGGAAAAGGAGCTACTCCCACTTGAATCTTAGGATTTGCTAAAGGCACAGGTAATAACGGATGGTCAGAGGAATGCGGCGGAGAATCCAATTCAGGTAGTTCTATATTAGGATCTATGTCCTTAGACTTATCCTTCACTGCTCCGTTTAATTGTGGACTCTCTTCCTCTAAATCTTGCTCCTTCTGTTGTTGCTTTTGTGCCCTCGTAATGACACCAATCATCAGGTCAGCTCTAAAGGTCACCTTGCGAGGTATAAATTTTGACTTGACTCCAGTATCTTTCCTTATTGTTTCTACTTCAACTAAATTTGCAGCAGACGTTGAAGGTTCGTTAGAGGTTTGTTTCCCTTTGTCAGAAATGTTATTATCCTCTCGCTTAGGGCAATTCTCTTCATAGTGTCCTTCACCACTGCACCTCCTGCAAAGAGGAGTATAGTCTTGATTTTTACGCACATTTGGACAATATGTGGCTATGTGACCTTCTTGTTGGCATCGATAACAAATTACTGGTCCCCTAGGTCTTTATTGACCACCTTGTCCCATTGGATTACGAAAATTTCCATTATTTCTTCTAAAAGGAGAATTTCTCCCTCGATTGCCATCACTGTTGTAATTGTTTCGAGGCACTGGGGGTCTACCCTGCGTGGGCAATCCTCGTGGCCTAAAAGGTTGATTGGGTGGTCCAATCTCATAAGTCGTATTATTACGATCCATGTAATTGTAATTCGTTTGCATTGAACGAGCTTGTTGTTGCTCTTGACCTAATTTATGCCAGCAATTTGTATCTAAATGACCGGTCTTGTGGTAAAAAGAGCAAAACGGTGGATGATCAGGCATTAACCTTGAAGGCGTCGGACACTCTGTAGCCACATGGCCGTAACCATGACACTTACCACACCAGATATTAGATCGAGGTGGGTTTGAAGTCAAATTTCCCGACGATTGTTGAGCACTAGATCCTTGTGTCGTTATCGAATAAATTTCCTTCAAAGGCGCTTGTACTGTAGTCATAATTTCCTCCTTTAATTTTCCTAGAGATTTCACAATAATATCTGCTACTTTTGCTTCATCCAGAGGAGATTGAGATTGCGGCATAGAAGGCATTCCTGTCTACATCATATACGCTGGAATTGAAGTGTACGGATTTAGAGGTACACTCGACATGTTTGAACTTGCGATTGCCAAGGGATTTAAAGGAACAGTCACATAAGACACGTTCTTAGGTAGCCCGCCTGAAGTGCTTGGATATTCTGTCCAAGGTTCTTTGAATAGATCTCTCCGTCGTTGTTGACTAAGCTGCACTTCTTCCCACCATCTAGCATGTGTTTTAGCATCTGCCAACGCAGCTGGTCGTTGTAAACTAACATGCTGATGAACTTCAGGATTAAGTCCATCAATAAACTTACGTTTTTGCGTGGGATCGTCAGGAGCAGGATTCATCTTACGAATGATTGTCTCCATGCACTCAATGTAATGTTCAACACTTTCGGTTGCTCCTTGGGACAAATAATTCAGTTGAAGAAGCAATCTATCTTGAAAACCTTGTCGTCTAAATTTTTCTAGAAAAGCTCTTGATAAGGCAGCATAGGTCCCTTTATGTTGAGCATCTAAATTCCCATACCATTTCGTTGCTTCATCTTTTAATGTTGCAGGGAAGATATGAAGCTTCTGGTCGTCATCTATTATCTCATTGGCGACGCAAGTCACCTCAAATCTTTGTGAATGGGCATCGGGATCTTCGTCCCATAGTCCCCCGAATTGCGTGAAATCAGCTAATCTGACTGGGTTGCGAGCCATTGTTTCTCTAAATAATAGCCCTAACCCTAAATCGTTGATAGTATCAAACCACGTAGGTTCCTGAGGCTTCTTAAATAATTGACGCAATCCAAAATTTGACTCTAAATCCCAGTCAAAGAGCAGTTCAATACTCCCGACCGTAGCATTAGCTTCACTCTCCCTATTTTCACTATTTTGCCTACCTCTTTCCCCAGTGACACTGCTAGTACTGGAGACAACTTGATCCCATTGATATGAAGCTGCTTCACTTTCCTTTGATGGTGTTCTATCAGTTGATAAGCTAGGCTGAAGAGGTTCTACCGTTGAGTTAGACACAGCGTCTACTCCCAAGTTCAGCAATGCGTTGACCCTCTCTAGCCTTTCTAATAGCCAAGCCTCTTGTCGCACTGCTCATTCTCTAACTCGCTGATCCCTATCTTTGTTTTGTTGCTTCCGTCTCTCTTCTAAATTCATCCACGATTACTAAACTAGCTCTTACTGTCATACTCAAAAATTACGCTCATTTTATTTGAAGCTATAAAATTAGGTTGTCGCTTGTATGCGCGCTTAGAAGGTTCAAAATAGTCGGCAACTCTGGGTCTATTTCCCCAAAAGGTAACTTTTCTTCTTGCTCGGGGATTAAGCCTAGAATTTCAGCAATCTCTCTAACGTCTTTCGTGTCGAAAGCAATTTTTAAACCTCTGGATACACGTATCCAAGGCAACACATCATCCCACACTACTCTTCTAAACGTCCGATAAGCTGTGCGGTGATACCAATCAAAGTGGTACGATACACTGATTGTATTTATCTCTACCGCGTCTATTAACCCAAAGTGTGTCGCTAGTAGAACTATGGTTTGCGCACAGTCGTTATAACCCCAGCTCCAAGAGGATAATTGTTCAATGTCCATAGTTAATTGTGGCCCAAAATATGTGCCTCCCTCTACTAACTCTGTATCCCTCGCCCAATCTAGCACTTTTCTTTGGCACTCTTGGGGCAAATTAGGAAAATAGTCCCTTAGAAAAGAGACTGCGTATTCACTCATAAATAACACCTAGGATTTGAATACCCTAGGAAAATTGATCACCCACTAGAGCGCACTTGGCTCCCGGCAGAGGCACCAAAAAATTACTGGCCAAAGACCAAGCCACTTTTACCCAGGTCAGCAAGCCAACTCCTAAGAGTTGTTGTACTAAACAGGTGATTGTTGCTACTAACAATGCTAATTTGGTTTAGTCTTCCGTTAATTGTATGGCATTTTGTTTGTAGTAATCCAATTACAAATATTCTACGCTTCAGTAAATTATATTAGGCACTAGAATGCTAAACCTAAGATAACTACGGTTTCCCTCCATCTTTCAAGAGCAACTAGTATAGATCTCTTAGATCTATTTGTATATCTCCGTTTAAATTTTTTATATATTTCTCTCCACCTTATTAAAATTAATTCTTTTTACTTATTTAAGTGATAGCAAACATTCAAATCAAATTCTCTGACGTACCATAAACCCCTAAATTTTAAACCCTTAGTAAATATATCCCCCTCCGTACTGCAATTTTGTCGTTGCTTTTAAGTGTTTAAATATTTAATTTATTTTATGAGAATAACGTCCTTTCTTTCTCTTCTATTATTAAACATCAACCAGAATAAAACAAGTTCTTTCATACTCTCACGTGTCCACATTCATAATTTATTTTAAATTTTCATATCACCCTTTAATTTATCAATGAGTCCTAGTAGCCCTCCACTCCATGTATTTAAGAAATTGGTTGTAAAATGAATAACTTCTTATTTGTAACTTCCCATGCTTCCTAAATGTTCACACCGCGTATAATCTCTCCTTTCAAAACCAAAACACCATATCTTTATACGAGCAAAGAGTTGATTGAAACTCTAGCTATGGTTTTGAATTGAAGAAGGCGTCGACTCTCAATGGCCAAGGAGACTATTGCAATATCTTTCTGATCGAGCCCAGACGATAGAACGAGAAGACAATCTTCATCCAGCCTACCACTTCCGATTAGGCAAGTATATTGAAGCTCCAAATTCACATAGAGAGAGGAATATGGCGACGATCTTGAATGACCTGCATTAGCTTCATTTTTCTTCTGTTGCTCCTCTTAATTGTCATTCTAATCAGTTCCAGGGTATTGATTATGCTTTGGAAGCTCTTGATTCCTCTCCCTTTCTCAGGTCGCAGCTTCATGAAGGCGCCCTCATGTCCCTTTCAAAATGAAGTCTAGCTCTCTCTCTCTCTCTAGTCGATAACACGGGTAGAGAATGGGAGGGTGCCAAGAAGAAGCCGAAGAAGAAGAAGAAGATGATGCTGCAGCAGTCGAAGAGACCCAAGCTGACGAGGGTGCGCTCGAAGAAGTGAGGTTATGGCATATCGGGTGTGGCCGAGAAGGTGCTGCAGATACTCAGAAATTGAGTTACTCGAAAGCTACTAAGTATTCAATTGAGGAGAGGGTGGAGCGGGTGTGGGCGGGAGTCCACATGGGGAGCGTGTGGACAATGGCGTCCAACTTCTGCGGCCTGCAGCGTTTCGTCCCTGCAGTCCACATCTGCGAGCGCCTCAAGGGCCAGAATGGCGTCCCTGGCTGTCTGCGCTTCTGCATTCACACGTCGTCGTCAATATCGTCACCATTGCCGATTCTGCAAGATGCGGGCAGTATGGAATAAGAAGGTGAAAATGACTTATCTCCCGTCTGCGCGCCCTCTCTCTCTCAGGATTACTCTCAATGAAAAACGACGCACACCAAGATCACCACCCCTCCCTTTTCTCTCGGCACCCTCCAAGATCCTCCTGGGCAGTTCGTGTGCGCTCCCTTTCGGTTCACGCCCCTTCCTCAATCATCACTACCCCCATCTATTTTCCACCTTAATCTCCTCCTCACGGACTCCCTAACCTTAGCATGGCCCCAAGCAAGCAATCTAACAATTCCCATAACAAATTTGGGTGATTACATATAATAATATCCTACTAATATATATATATATATATATAATTCATGCCGCTATATATCTAGCTACACTTGTAGAGAATCCAATCTAATATGGGACTCATCATATAAGGTCGAACATGTCCTGTTACTAAGCTTTTGATGTTTGCGTTTGGTTGATTCCCATCACTCACTCGGTTTTCGGGTTTTGAACTATTTGGGTGAAGTTCTGGAACTCCAGTCTTCTTTGATTTATCCGTTTCTAATGACATTAGCAAGGGATTTATCTGTTTTCTTACCTATAAAAGTGGTTTTACTACCACTTGTTTCCATCAGTTCATATTGAATGTCACCAACACTTAAGAATGTGTCTAATACTCTTTCCCATTTGGTAACATCTCTTAGATCCCAGGACATGTCATTTTGCACCTATATTGCCACTGTTACTATGGGTTCATTGTCACAGACTGTTAATACAACCGTAAAATATGACACTTGATATTATCATTATCACGGTTGCTCTCAATGTACATTCATGATTGCAATATATCACACTTGCACCGCTATCATGATACTGTGATCCTATTGAATCATAAAGATCCTTGGTAGCTTATCTATGATTTGATACTCCAAAGGCAATTGCCTAATCTAAAATTACGCACTTGAACAAGTAGGGTTGCCATGGAGCTTTATGGTATTGTCTTGCTTGTCTAAGAGCAAAGTTTCATTTTGCAAAGTCTTACAGTCTCTAATTCCTAGTCTCCATAGCCTATGCCTTGCAAATGAGATATAAGAGTTTCTTGTGGTTGTACACAGGCCAAAATATTGAATTTTGTAACGACATTTCCTGGCCGAACTGCAAGGACACGGCCTCCAAAGTCAGCAACAACGAACACTGCATCTGCATTGATTTAATGTAAAAAGTTGGTAAGAAGGTGTCACTTGTATACAATTTGGCTAAAAATTTGTGCAATGTACGCATTGGTTTCAAGGTGTTGTCAGAATGGATGAAGAAGAACAAGCCGTTTTTCAGCAGTGGCTCATGCCGTTCTCACCCATCCTTGCCAAAGAAAGATGATGATGATGCACCGTGCCAACAAGCACTTATCCCACCAACCCAACAGGCATCAGAGGGTCCCTGTTATGTGACGTTCCTAGATGTGTCATCTTCAGAAGAGGAGTCTTCAAGCCAAGAGGTAATTAATTTTGAAACCAAACCCGAAACGGCCCTAATCCCATTTCAACATCTTAAGGAGCAACCTAAGTCTCCACCAAAAGAAGAAGTTGGTTCTAGTGGGACATCAGAAGAGGACACCACTCCCTTGAAGGAGTCGGATCTGTATCCAGAAGCAGTCCGTGGGACCTTCATCCGTGAAGTAGAAGGTGAAAGGCAGTTAACCTTTGTGGATGCAGATGGCACTGAACGCCACTTGAAGGTGGGTAGCAGCCTCCAAGAAGAGGAGTTGTCAACCTTGTACAACTTGTTGAAAGAAAATTTGGACGTGTTTGCATGGTCCTACAAAGACCTAAAGGGGATTGATCCCACAATATGTCAACATCATATTGACTTGGAGCCTGATGCCAAGCCAGTACGGCAACGACAGAGGCGAATGAACCCGAATTATTCCACATTGGTGAAAGCGGAGCTGTTGAAGCTTCTGGAAGCCGAGTTCATCTATCCAGTGGCAAATAGTGAATGGGTTTCACCCATTGTGGTTGTACCCAAGAAGAATGGCAAATTGCGAATATGTGTGGATTTCCGAAAGCTTAATTCCAAGACAAAGAAGGATCACCTTCCTATCCCTTTCACAGACCAACTGTTGGACACAGTGGCAGGACATGAGCTTTATTCCCTTCTAGATGGATTCAACGGATACAACCAAGTGCAGATCGCAGAAGAAGACCAATCCAAAACAACCTTCACCACAGAATGGGGGATCTATGCTTATCGAGTGATGCCATTTGGGCTCTGCAATGCCCGTGCTACTTTCCAGCGAGTCATGATGGCCGCATTCCAAAATCATCTGCATGATTTTATTGAGGTATTTTTGGATGACTTCTGTGTCTATAGTGTGATCCGTGAACACTGGGAACACCTGGAACAATGCTTTGACCGATGCTGGGAGTATGGGATTTCCCTCAACCCCGACAAATGCATCTTTGGGATCTCTTCCGGAGTTCTGTTGGGCCACATTGTCTCTGCACAAGGGATATCAACAGACCCTGCAAAGATTGAAAAGATTGCAGCTCTGACAGCACCCACCAACCTCAAACAGTTGAGGGGATTCTTAGGCCATGTGGGTTACTACAGAAGGTTCATAGCTCATTTTGCAACAAAGGAAACCTCCTTGCAAAAGCTTCTGAGGAAAGATGCAGAGTTTAGTTGGACGGAAGAATGTGACAAAGCCTTCCACACTCTGAAGCAGTGTCTGATTGAGGCACCCATTCTGCAACCTCCTGATTGGATGAAAGAGTTCCATGTACACACTGATGCATCTATTGAAGGCTTAGGCGCAGTTCTCTGCCAGAAGGGCTCCTCAAAACTAGATCAACTGATCTATTATGCAAGCCGAAAAGTCACTGATAGGGAACGGAACTATACAGTGACAGAGTTGGAGTGCTTGGCAATGGTGTTTGCCCTAGAGAAGTTTCGCCACTACCTCCTATCCACCCACTTTAAATTTTATGTGGATCATGAGGCCCTATCCTTCTTGATGAACAAACCAGATGTGAAAGGACGAATGTTGAGGTGGCTCCTTCTATTTCAGGAGTTCGACTTTGAGGTGATTACTAAGCCTGGTCGTTCCCATGTTCTGGCTGATCATCTGTTGCGTATCCCACAAACTGCAGACGAGGAGCAGGATGACCCAGACCTCCCTGATGCTTCCCTATTCCTGGTAGAAACTGTAACTCCCTGGTATGCAGACATTGCCAATCTACTGGCAACCCAATAGTATCCTCCTGGTATTTCTAGTCGGGAAAGGAAGAAGCTTATGCTAGAATCAGCCCCCTACACCCTGCTAGGTGGTGCACTGTACAATAAAGGCAAAGATGAAGTGCTCCGAAGATGTGTTGCAGGAGATGAGTTTGGGATTGTTCTGAAGGCTTGCCATGACGAGCCATGTGGAGGCCACTTTGTAGGAGAAGCTACAGCTAGGAAGGCTCTGCTAGCAGGTTATTGGTGGCCTACCATCCACAAGGATGCCTATGATTACTGTAAAAGATGTGATGCTTGTCAAAGAATGGGGAAACCCACCAAGACAAGTGCCATGCCACTGCAACCTATCCTTCCTTTGAAGCCTTTTGAGAAGTGGGGCATCGACTTCGTAGGTCCGATCGATCCTCCTACCAAAAGGAAACAGAACCGATACATCCTCGTATGTACGGATTATGTTACAAAGTGGTGTGAAGCTAAAGCCCTCAAGCGGGACGATGGTAACAGCATGGCCCTGTTCATGTACGAGAATATCATCACCCGTTTTGGCAGTCCCTTAGAGTTGGTAAGTGATAGAGGCACTCATTTCATTAACAAAGTCATGGAAGAGTTGACAGAGTTGTATAAGATCCGCCATCATAAGTCCACTCCTTATTACCCTAGAGCCAACGGCCAAGTCGAAGTCACGAATCGCATCCTCTGCTCGATTCTGACAAGAACAATTGCCGCACATCATCGTGATTGGGACGTTCGACTTACAGAGGCCCTCTCGGTGTACAGAACCTCCCATAGAGCAGCAACAGGACAGACACCCTTTCAGCTCGTGTATGGTACAGAAGCTGTTTTCCCTGTTGAACTGGAATTACCCTCTTTGAGAGTGGCTATCAAAGAGCGTTTGGGGGATGATGATTCACTGCAACGCCGTCTCCTGCACCTGGAATGTTTGGACGAAATTCGTAGGATGGCTCTACAGTGCATGGAAGCCATGCAAGCTCGACGTAAGGCTTACCATGACAGCTTCATCAAGCACAAGGAGTTTAAAGAAGATGATTTGGTCCTAGCCTATGATTCACGATTTGGCAAGTTTCCTAGCAAGCTCCAACAACGGTGGATGGGCCCCTATAAGGTACTTGCCATCAACCCTAATGGCTCTGTCCAAGTGCAGACCCTGGATGCCTCTGATGATCCCTTTCTGATTAATGGATATCGCCTGAAGAAGTACTTCCCTTCTTGGGGATCTTGACAATTACGGTCACTTGATCCTTTCCCTCATTGGCGCGGCACTGTACTTCTTATGATGCTATTTCTGATAGCTGTTCTTCAGTCACTCCTGATGAAGTGGACGCAACCCTCTATCCCCTCAAACCCCCCTTCCAGCCTTGAATTCTTATCCTCTATTTTTCACCAGCGACAGTGGCGAGGTTGGTTCTGACAAATGGTCTTTCTACCATTCCCTTGCTCAATTTGAAAAATAAAATTATATATATATATATATATACATATCGGTCATGGGAGAAAAGGACTAAGGTCTCTGTCATGCCGACCTATTCTTCGAGAAAAGGTGGAAACACCCTCGGGAATAGGGGAAAACAAGAAACAAGAAAAAAAAAAAACAAATCTGTTATGAGAGAAAAGGAAGCAATTCCCTGTCATAGCAGGCCTCGTTCCAAGAAAAGGTGATAAACACCCTTGGGCGGGAAGCTGGCTGTGGAAAAGGTGGCAACACCCAGTAGTCCAGAAAGTGGATTCATTGATTGATATCCCTAGGATCCAATTCTGAAGCTACCTCCCTTGGTACGCTGTGTCCTGGGTCTCTCTGCAGAGCATCTAACTATCCTCTAGGAGACGACATGTTCCTATCTAACACAATGTTCGATTTGATGGCTACCTCCCTGGGTAAGCCTCTTCAACAACTGATGACGCGGTCTTCATCGACAAACAATCAAGTGACGTGAGCCTTCATCCTAACGGGATGGGGAAGTGAGTATGGTTGCCCTCTATAACTATCAACAGAGAGTGAGACAGAGGGTGGGGCGAGTGACCAGTCTTTTCCCTTCAAATCAAATGAGAGGTGAGAAGTGTGAATGAAGCGTTGCACACACGGGATGGGCCTCTCAATGCACAAAGCACAATTTGTTTCTGTGCACTGCACCATAAGGCTCCCTGGCCTTCCTTCTCGCACCGTATCCTGGCACAGGGCAGGATGCACAGTTGCACCATCAAATGCACACAAGGCATACAACCTTTGCACAAGTGATTGTGAGGATAATATCAATGGGTTTCAGGACATGGTTGCCCTCCTGTATCTATCAACATAGAGTGAGACAGAGGGTGGGATGAGTGTGACTGGAGTTTCTTCAATCAATTACCGAGAGGTGAGATTGAGGGACGTTACGATATTTGGAGTCAGGTATGTTCCTGTTTCCCTATGCACCCATGGGATGGGTCTCTACTGTCAACACAAGACACGTCACCCTATTCTGTACACTGCACTGTAAGGCTCCCTTGCCTTCCTCCTTGCACTTATGCCAGACGGGTTGGACGCACTAATGCACCATCAACTGTGCAGCTTGGCATAATCCTTCTGCACCATTCCCCTATTGATTCCTCAACCAGGTACAAGATATGGGTTTCAATCCTTATTCCTCAAGTGATATTAGTCATGGGGCGAGTGACTGTTCTTTCATTCCATTTGAGTGACTGTGAGTTGAGTGCAATGTCCCTCATCATCGACGAATTTTCTGCAATTCCTTCAACCAGCTACCTCCTTGGGTGCTGCTACATGGTCCCTGCCATGATAGACGTGTGCGGAGAAGATGCCTTGGTACCTCCAAAAGCCGACAACAACACTGGACGTGCCATCGACACTCAACCTTGCTTCTTGACGAAATGGGCCAAGTTTTTCTAACCCTCCCGCTTCTGTTTCTCAGTGACGTTCATGTTTTAAGTGTGGGAACGTTAGTGGATGGTCTGCGGCGTGGTTCTAGGTCCCTGTTGCTCGGTTAACCCTATCTGTTGAGGTCTTAAGTGTGGGGACGCGTCCCTGCGCGTCTACATTGTATATCCTCTGTATTTGCCTTAACCTGCTCATGCATGTATGCCATGCCTTGCTGTTACCCTGATGGGGTCCCTTCCCACCCACCCGTTCATTTTCCACCCACCCTTGGGGATGTTCCCTTGCAGTTTTCCTTCATTCCCTGATTTTGAGGTCCTGCCATGTGAATGCATCCTACGTTCACCGAAGTCCACATCCAACCTTATAGCCCTGTTCCTCCCTTTGACTTGACCATTTTTCCTTTTTACCTACCCCTATTCCGGTGCATGGTTTTTGAGTTATTAATTTTTGAAGCATTTTGTACAAATTAGCCGGTTTTCCATGTGAACGCGTTTTTCTTGCTTCGGAACCATGATCTGACGTCATAGCCCTGACAACCATTTTTTCCCTGACATTTTTCCTTTTTACTCCGAGTCATTCCGATACACAGTTTGTCTACTATTAATTTTCCAGTTTTTTAAGACTTTTAAGTCATTCCGATACACGGTTTCTGATACAGGACTTAACTGACTTACTTTCAACTTACTTACCAACTAAGCTGATTTTCCTGATTTAATTGATTTAATTAATTTATAAATTAATTTTCACCTCCTCAAAATTCAGAAAAATTTCTAAAAATTCCCTTCGCTTTTTGCCAATTTTTGGAAATTTGTTAGCTAGAAATTTCCAACCCCAAAATTTTTGAAAATTAAATATTTCCCAATTTATCCCCCAAATTACAAACAAATGTAGAAAATTCATTTAAAAATAGTAAAAAATTCTAAAAAATTCTACAAAATTCCCCTCCTCTCTCTTGACCCTTTTCCATTCATTTTTATTTCAAAATTTATTTTTCACTTTAAAACATTTTCATACATGGAACCCCTATTTTTTTTAAAAAACCCAACAAATAACAATTAACCATAAAAATCCCCATCTTATTTTCATACCCTAAATTGTGGATATTTCCTCCATGGCTGTATTTTCATTTTTTCCCTTCATCACATATTCATGTGCTATATATCTTGATTTCATTATTATTCTTATTATTATTCAAAAAAAAAAAACCAAACAAACCCAAACAACAAAACAACCTCACAAACAAAAACCAACCATAAATAATCACAAATTACAAAAATTAAAAAACCCACAAAAACAAAATCAACACACCCGCTAAGGTGTTGTCTTTGTTGTTTCGTCAGTGGTCTTTACTTTTCCTTTACTGGATTCACTTCTTTTGGGAGACTCTTCCGCGCGCATTTAGGCATTACATACACACCCCTTCCAAGTATTTATTTTATGTGCTTTATTTATTTTCATTTCCCCCTTAATCATAAATTAATTGTTAAAATGTACTATTTATTCACCCACAGTTTCCACGCGCATTCGCGCTAAACACACCATATTTTTTAATTAAAATAAACCCGTCGTTCACTTAGCACGCGCTACGTGCGCTAAAGAGGCACTTTAATTTTTAATTACAATAAACCAGCCATCACATGAGCACGCGCTGGCAAAAAAGCGCTCCACATCACCTTAATTTGTAATCAATGAACTTGCATTTAGAGACCCAGTCTGGGTATCAAAGTCCGGGATTCGAATTAAAGCACCTCTTTAACCTAATAATTGGTAATTAAATTTATAATAAGGAACCGCCGTTTTCTTGCTAAGGTTTATCACTTAATAAAAATTCACCTATTCTTAATAATTTCTTAAAATCAACCTTTCATTAAATTACTTCCCCCTCACTGCACTTAATTTCCCTTTTTAACGAACCGTTTCGTGGGATGGGTATGCGCAGTCCTTAGAGTTATTTCCATGGTCAATAACTGGTTTATCATCGATGTAGTCTTGATATGTGTCGGCTGTGGTATTGTTTTGGTTTACTGTCTTTGTTACGGTTCAGGGTATGGTATGCAGTTTTTTCTTTTATTGCCTGATACGGGGTTCTGGGTGTTTGTCTGATGCATAGCATGAAGCTTTCGGTCGCATTTGTCTCAAGGTCATGTCGAAATTTTTTTTTAGGTGGTGGTTTGCTTGGGGTTAGTTGGTCGAGTCACGTTTTATTGTGTTGGTTGTTCTCTTATCCTTGGATTTTTGTATGTTGCTTTGCAGGCATTCTCCTTGATTGTCTGTGTTTGTGGTGTGTGTGTGTAACCATCTGAATGGCGCCTTCTCATGCTCCTCCCCCTATCCAGTACGTCCCATTAGTTAGTACGGATTACTCTTCCCTACTTACTTTTGAGCCTCTCACGAAGGCAGGACTCGCTGCTTTTGTGGCTACTTCTTTTCCGTTGCTTCCCGAGGATCCGTCGTTATGTGATGAGTTTTTGGCCTCTTACAGCAAGAAGACAGGACTAGTCCAGGGCATTTCTATAACTTTGACACCTCGCGGCTTAGGGAAGGCTTTGTCTCTTCCCTCCAAAGGTGAACCTTTTGTTACCACTCATCAGCTTTTCTCTAATGAAGAGATTCTGAAGCTGTTGCAAAAGCAAACAAGGGAAATGCTGGATGTAAAAAAGGTGATCAACTCTTCAAGAGTTTCCTTTTCTATGATCACTGATCCTGTATGGAAGACGATTTGTCAGTTTCTCCAGGACAGGTTTATGCTTGCCAAAACGCCATCCCAGTACTTGTCCAAAGAGCTTTTTACAGCTTCCAGGATGGTGTTGAAAGGAGTTGCTATTGATTAGAGCACTTACCTCCTCACTAAAATGGATCAACATTTCGTCAAAGTCACCAGGGGTAATGTTACCAATGTCACATATGGATCATATTTGTCTGCCTTCTTGACCTATTCAGGTTTACAGAAGACTGTGCCTCCACCTCCTCCATCAGATCCAGTACCTCCTCCTCCACCTTCAGATGAGTCAGAACCCATTGACATAGAGGATGATGATTCTCTGCCTCTCCTGCTCATCCAGCACAAATGCTTGAAGCGGGTAGCGGATAAAGCTCCTTCCATACTTCCTTTAGTGTCCATTCCTGCTACCTCTGGCAATGAACTCCCTGGGTATCTCACTTGTAATAACCTATTCAGAGCACATCGAGAAGGATCATTGGACATATCAGTTCCCTCCTTGAAGAGTCTAGTCTCAGGAGATGCAATTCCTTTCCTCTGTAAAGATATTCAAAGTTCCATTGAATTGTCAGTGACAGCCTGTGTTCAACAGTTGTACACGTCTTTTTATGAAGAACTCATGCAGTCTAAGGACCAGTTGCATAAGGCAACATCCGAGTTAGCTTCTGCTAAGGATACCCTAGCAGATTTATTTAAGCAAATGGAACATTAAACCCAACTGGTTGCCACCCAAAGCGATGAGATCTCTTCTTTGAAGATCCATTTACTAGAGGCTCAATCCCAGGTTACTAGCCTTTCAGAGGAGAAGGAGCGGATGTCTAGAGAAGCGCTGGAGTTCCAAGCTCTCTTAGATGACAAACATTCAGCTTTACAGATTGCTAATGACACAGTGGCATCCCAAGCCTCCCGAATCCAGCAGTTGCAAGATCAACTGGCAAAGTCACGCTCTGTTCCTCCAAGCCCTAATGTTCCCTTGATTCCTTCTCTCTCCCAGCAGGACTTGGCTGCTCTTCAGAGACAGGCTACCTTGTGTCCAAGATAAAATGGAAAGATTGCAGTCCAGAATGGACTTGGTATGGTCTACATTTGAGCAGTTTCAGGAATATGTTTCACCAAACCATTCTTTCTTTGTCCACTACCACTTACAGAAGTTGGTCTTCTACATGAAGCTTTCCACGATGGATTTACCTCTTCCAGAGGATGGATGGAGTGGGGCTTGGTCTACTGAGTTATTGATAGAGGTAGTAAGGATGGTGTTTGAAGATTCTGTCATGCCAGATACCATATTGATGTCATACATGTATCTACGAGGAGACTTGTTAATTCCAGATGAGGTGGATATGGCATGGTATGTGGGGGATGTGGTATTACAGGCTGTTTTGTATGTCAACCATTTGGAGTTGTGCATAGCTGACATGTTCCAGAGTTACTCCTCCAAAGTGGCTAATTGTCATGATAATTCGTGGCATCCCATGATTGATTCTGTGGTCCTGAATCAAAGACAAAACACAGCTCCTATCTCTGCTCAGAGTACTAATCAACTGAGGATGGATCTCTTAGCCTATCTTTCAAAACATAATCCGTTTGATGCTACCTTCTTTGATGCCTATAATCGACGATCTCTCTTAGGACCTTCTATTCCTACCCTCCTATATTACCAACAAATGGCTCACCGCTATGATCTCTATCTTTCCCTTTGTCAATCTAATTCCACAATTATTTTACCCCTTCTTTTCCAACCTTCATCTTTCGCTCAAATTCCCATTTTTACATACTGTTCCTTTATTGAGGATAGGATATTTTTCCCTTCTCCACCCTATTCTTCTCCATCAATTCATGTACCCTCTACATTTCCTATTTATCAGTTAACACCCTTCCTTAGTGATTTCCTCCAAATTTCTGCCACTCCTTCTTTAACCTTTTCTTCCTTTTATGCTTTTTCATATCCCTCCCTTCATCCACTTTTCCTTATTCCATTACCCTCTCCTCACACTTCTATATCTCAACCACCTCAGTTGGTTAGTGACTGTGATGGGTTTGATAATCAGATTTCCAGAAGAAAGGGATGGAGTTCAGATGATTCCCTTACAGGACCTCAGATCAATTGGCCAGTAATTCCAGGAGAATGGACAGCTTCCAGTCAAGCTTATCAGAACTATGTTCATTTTGCTCAGTAGTATTCACAGTCTGCAGATCCCTCAGTGAGATTAACTGCTCACTTTGCTTGGTACTTGGCGTATATACATAGGCACTCTCATAATGATTCCAAGCCTATTCCAAAGTTGTGCATGAATGTCAATGTGAGCATTGATTCCCAACAGCTGGATATATTGTATTTTCATGCCCTTTGTTTGCCTAGCAGATACTTGGTCCTGTTGGAAAGGATGCGCTGTCTTTAGTTTTTTCAAAATCCTCCCAAAACCTTTGTAGATGAATCCTTGTCTATGGATCGTTTCGAACAACATCAATCTTTCAAGAGGGATCATCTTCATTGATACCTTCCAATGTATGGTGGATGCTTTTTAATGAAAATCTCTCTTTTTGGAGGAGTCATTCAGATGGTTGTATTGTATTAGTGTTTGTGTTGTGAGTTCATTTATGTAAAACGAACGTGGTGGTTTTCTATTGGATTGGATTTCGTGTGCGAGCTACATTTTGGAGAATTGTGGTGATGGGTTCGTGGTTGGAAAGTTGAAGCTGATGCAGATGAAGAAGAAGAAACCTCTTATATCCTTTACAAATTTGTTGTGATTTTTTGTTTGATAAGAAGTGTTAATGTGTAACGGGTTTTCCTTTCTTTATATTTTTATATCAGAAACAGGTTATAAGTTGGGGTCGTGGTGGATGGATTCTTTTTGAGAAAAGATATTGAAGCTCCAAGTTGTGATTTTAACTACACTTGTATTCCCTTTTTCCTGGGTCGCGAGGACGCTTCCTTATTAGGTGTGGGGATATATGTTGAGTGTTGAAATGACTTGTTTTTTGGCTGATTTTTGCTGTTTTTGAGAGCTGAATGCTTGATTTTATGAGATGCTTGATTGGTTTAGAAGTGGTTTGAGAGTGTTTTGGATGATATTGATTGTGTTTTGGAAGTTCATGATGTTTATTGGTGGTTCTGTGATGTTCTGATAGGTTCTGTATACCTTCTGTTTGCTATGTTTTGGTCTGTTTTGTTCTGATTATCTTCTGTAAGGAGGGATGGAGTGTTGATTGATGAAGATTGAGATATTGTGAAAGCTTATTGAATGGTTTGTGAGAGTTTGGAATGGTTTGAGAATGAGTTATGTGGTTTTGATGACCTTCTATAACCTTCTGTAGGTCTTCTGTATAGCCTCTATCTCTGTTCTGTTCTGTTCTATTCTGTACTGTAGCTATTCTGGTACTGTTCTGTGACTGTTCTGTATGATTCTGTATGTGTTCTGATGGATGAGAGTGTAGCTTGGGAAAGTTTTCTAGCCTTGAAAAGAGGTGAATACAAGTGCAAAAGAGCTGAAAGAAGTGAAAGAAGTAGCTGCTGAAGACTCAAGTGAAGACTAGAGTGAAGTGACAGTAGTGAGCTATGAAAAGACACTATAGTAGCTCTGGTGACTCTTCATATCAGACATACCTCTTAGGAGGGGTATCCACGACCTAAGAAGGATTATTGAGAGTGATTATTGAGAGATTGTAGTGAGGATTTGATGTATTATTGATGGAGAGAGAGAGAGAGAGTAAGAGATAGCCAATTCTACTCAAACAGAGTGATTGTATATGAGAGATTGAGAGAGAAGACTATGAAGATATTGAAGATGAATAATATGTGATGTATTTCCATTCAAAGATGGTGTATTCCTTTGCTTTCTTTGTTATATTGATGGATTTTGTGAAGATATTGAAGAATATGGTTGATTCGATCAAATCCGTGGGAGATCTACATGATGCTGTATGAAGATTTATTATGCCTGGTGTTCTTTTCTTCATTGTGATCATATGAAACATAACAAACAAGCTTGTTGATGTTACAAGATAGATTTTTTTGCAAGAGAATTCCCTTTTCCTTGGTGTTCCTCTCGGGGCTCCAGCAGAGGCGCGACGTATCCAGATGGCAACCATGGGATCGTCGCATTATGAATCGGATGGCAAGGAGTCATCAGAGGCTGAGTTTGTAAGTATTATTTGATTTCTTTTTTTAAATTAAATTTTGTAATTTGTTTCACTTCATTATGTAGTGTGTTCTAATATGTTGTATGTTCAAATTGTTTTATAGTATCATATCCTTGGTAGGTTGCCTACTCCTAGAGTGGTAGGCTACCATCAAGGTCATAACTGGGCGTCCACTTGGCCGCATTTCTATGAGGAGGGACTCATTAGGGAGGAGCAATATAATCGTTCCATGAGGATTTCACAACCAGAAGAGGTATGTTTTATTTTTTACATGAAAAGTATAGGTAACTCTAATTTATTGTTTGTAATGATATTTATATACCTTAATCCTTTGTGTAGGCGAACCCTGATACAGTTGAGGATAGCGAAGGGGGGACTAGCAGTAGCGGTGGCAGCAACAGCAGCGGCACATGCAGCGGTGGTGGTAGCGATGATGATGCCTCTTCTGAGGAGATGTAGAGGAGCCCCATGCATGCATACCTCCCCTTGGCTTGTAGTTTTCATTTTTGATATGTATTACTTTCAGCTAGTGCTTGCGACCATGACCATGCTTGAGGTCACAAGCACTAGAACTCATCATGTAAAAATGTTTCATCTATATATATGAAATTTCGTGCTCTACATACATTGTTTTGTTTTCAGTACAAAAATCTTCGAAATAATCTTTCTTTGTTTTCCCTAAGCATACAATTTGATGTTGATGGGGGGAAAAAAACCAGAGAGCATGTGGCTTGCAAAGCCACATGCTCTCTGGTTTTTTTCTCACACCTCTATTTTGCACGCCTATCAGCGCGTCTAAATCGTAGGATAAATGTGTGTCTATTCTCGTCAAAAACTTGCAGAGTAAATACTTTTTTAGACACGTAGATACACGCCTGTATAGACGCACATTATGAATATATCCACTTTTTTATAAATATGATTATATATTTGCGTAGCATGTCAATATGCACGTCTATATGCGCGTCTATATGGGGTGTAACTCTCACTATAAGTGCGCTTTTAGACGCGAAATTTTAGACTCAGCAGTAGATGCGGTAATAAACGCGCCCGACATTTTTTAACACAGTTCAAATATTGCGTCTACAAGCACGTCTATGGAGCCTTTTTGTTGTAGTGACTAGTGAGGTATCTATAGAGACATATATATTTGATATTTTTAGTGATGACGGATCAATTTATTAGATAAATATTTTCATCACTTTACACATTGATATATGGCATATATCTTATAATGTCTTTAATTTTCAAAGAAAAAGATAATAAATTTCATAAAATTTGAGGAAAGGAGAGAGATTGCAAATCTTTTATCATTTCGGCCACAAAACTTTTGAGAAGAATCAAAAAAGGATATGAGATCTTTTTAATATTGGCTAGAGAGTTAAAGCTAGAGGAGATAGAGAGGAACATTGAATAAAGCCAAAGGAGATAGAGAGGAACATTGAATACATAGAGAAATTGTTAGATGAATATAATGATATTTTTCTCGATAATGTTCCAAGTATGCCTCCTCCTACATTAGTTGACCATACTAAAGAGTTGTATTCAAGAATAGAACCCTACTCTAGAGCACCTTATCGGTTCAATATAGAAGATCTAAAGAAGCTTAAACTGCAACTTGATGATCTCTTGAAAAAGGGATTTATCATACCCATTGTATCTCCTTGGGCTGCTCTTGTATTATTCCAAATGAAGAAAGATGGAACATGTAGACTTTGTATTGATTATTACAGATTTCTTAATAAGGAATTGATAAGGAACAAATATCTCCTTTCACACATTGATGATTTATTGAGCAAATTGAGTGGTGTAAAGGTGTTTTAAAAATAGACTTACAATTAGGTTACTTGCACCAAATCTGTATAAAGTCCGAGGATATTCCAAAGACTCATTTTCAGACTAGGTATGACCATTATAAATTCACAGTTCTAGCTTTTAGATTAACTAATGCACTATCCACATTCATGTGTTTGATTAATAATATTTTTCATCTACATCTTGATGAATTTAGTTTTGCATTATTGGATGATATATTTTTATATTCTAAAGATAATTGGAAACATGAGATACATCTTAGAAAAACTCTTCATATTTTGAGGAAACATAAACTTTATGCTAAATGGAGTAAATATTTCATTACAGAAGATATCATTGTTTATCTAGCTAGAATATTTATTTCTCAAGAGGGAATTCATATAGATCCAGAGATGGTAAAGACTATTATTGATTGGCCTAAACAAAAATGTGTGAAAGATGTGAGAAGCTTCTTAAAATTAACTCAGTATGAAAAAACTTATATTCGAATTGTTTCCAAGATAGCTAGTCCTTTGACTAAATAGACTAAGAAAACTAAACCTTTTATTTGGTCACATGTATGTCATGAAGCCTTTGAAAATGAAACAGAAAGTGGATGAAAATTGCACATTAAAAAATTCAGAGATGAAAAAACCTTTTGTATCATCTTGTGATGCTAGTGGAGAGTAGTTAGGATGTGTTTTGATACAAGATGGGAGAGTAGTGGCTTATGAATTAAGGAAACATGAGATGAACTATCTTGTACATGACTTAGAACTTGTTGCTATAGTTCATGCTCTAAAACATTGGAGACATTTATTACTTGGTATAAAATTTGAGTTCAGAACCGATTATCAAAGTCTAAACTATATTTTCACTTGGTTTTCCTTCGTGAAGACATCTATAATAGCCAAATAGAAAAATTATCTATCAGTATGTGTATAATTTACAAATGTTCTCTCCAAATGAAATGAAATTTAAATGGAACAATTAAAAAAAACATTGTACTTGTAATTATTTTCACAAAGAAGCCTAGAGATGTTAAACAAGAAGTTGACTTATAACAAGACCATTGCTTCTTCACTGAAGAATTCCTAGAGTACAAAAACAAAAGAAATCTCGGGTTGAAGCATACATATAACTCATATAGGCTTTGCCCAAATGAGTTGAAACTTACAAACTCTCTATTACATTATTTGAAAGAAACATAGCAAACCACTACAACAAAAAGGCCTCGTAGACACACATTTAGATGCGATTTTTGAATATAGAGAAAATCTTACGGGTGCGTCTATCCGCCCGTCGATTTGCGCGTCTACCATTTTGCGTCTATAATCGCATGTATCAACGAATTTACACACACAAATAGACGCGCAATAGACGCACATATACAGGCGCATATAGACACGCTGGTAGATGCATTTTTACAAGCACTGATAGACGCGAACGAAAAACAAAAAATGACATTAAAAAAAAGATATTTAATTTCTTTTTTAAATTTGAATTATGAAGCCGTGTATAAGCACGTGTAGTCTGCACTATAGACACATGTATAAACGCGAATTATCTGCAATTTAGATACGCGGATAGACGCGCAAAACAGAACTGGAAAAAAAAAACCAGAGAGCACATGCTCTCTGGTTTTTTTTTCCCCTCCCGTACATCAGATTGTGCATTTGGGAAAAAGACAATGTATCTTAAAAAACCAGAGAGCACATGCTCTCTGGTTTTTTTTTTTTCCCCTCCCATATATCAAATTGTGCATTTGGGAAAAAGACAATGTATCTTACGGGCACGAGAATTGAAAATAAAAGTCCATGTATTCATTATATATCAAAAGCATTTACATGGAATGTTTAAGTGCTTGCGACCTAAAGCGTGGCCGCAATCAGTAGGCTCAAAGATGGATCATACATATACAAGAAAAGAAGGCCTCATGAGGAGGTATGGTGCTCCTCTACGAATCTCAAGAGGAAACATCTTCGCTAGTACCACCATGGCTACTAGCGTCACTATCCCCCTCCTCGCTATGCTCCACATCTGGGTTCGCCTACACACACAAAAGATCAGGGTTGCTTACATAGACAAGGTGGAGAAAAAGTTATAATTAGCTATACTTTTAATAGGAAAGTAAGAAAAACATACCTCCTCTGGCTGTCGAATCCTCATGGCCCGGTTGTATTGGTCCTCAGTGATGAGAACCTCCTCATAGAAGTGAAGCCATGTGGCTGCACGGTTATGGCCTCGATGGTAACCTACCTCTCTAGGAATAGGTATCCTACCAATGATGGTAGTCTGCAAAACATTTAGATATATAAAAACAATTATGAGTCACAATATATTAGAATAAAATATATAAAGAATTGAAAGAAATATAAATTTTAAAAAATTAGAAATCAAAATATACTTACAAACTGTGCCTCCACGACTCTCTGCCACCCGATCCGTAATGCGACGATCCCATGTTTTCCATTTGGATCCATCGCGCCTCTGCATGCTAGCGACTCTTCACTTTCTCTGCTGCTTTCTTCTTGGCTTTCTTCCACTCTATGTGGTGGCACATAGGTGGTTGGCTATAGGCTCCATGCCCCTCCTCCTATCTCCGCAGTGAGTCCCTGGCTTGTGTCATGAGGTGGGATCTTTAGTTGTGAAGCATATCCCTCACTTTTGTGCGTCCCCAATCATCTGAGAATCGTTGACCCTCAGGATTTGGGTACCCCCTATGGACTGCCCTCAACACCTCCTGCCACAAGCCGCTTTTCTGATTTTTGAAGGCAATGAAACAATCTTTATACGTCTCATGCATGACGCTCCTCATGTACGCCATTACATCCCTTCCTTCATCATCATGAAAGATGCCACTAGCATCTGTAACTCTATTGTACTAGCATACAACCTCTTCTACGTGATCTATTGGTGAGGGTGATTGCTCGCCACCTCCTAGGCAACCCCCACACAAGCCTCATCCTCCCTCTCGACTCTTCCTCCTCCCTCTCTGTCGACTATCCTCTGCCTCGCTAGATGCACGAGCTTCTGTAGATGCACGTGCTTCTGCAGATGCTTGTGCTTCAACCGATGCACGTGGAGTACGTGGAGTACCTGCATGTGGAGTACCTGCATGTGGCGTTTGGGAAGTAGTGCCAGGCAAAGACGTCAGAGGCGTCCCAGACATGACACTAAATACCTCGTCTGCTGTGGGAGAGGAGCCAAGGTGTCTGGTCATTTCTCCCATGAAGTCTTCCCTACTAGGAAAACCTCCAAAAAATGCATTGATCCCCCTGCCAAAGGAGGCCAATGTTGTCAAGATTGTGGGAGAGAAGGAAGGAGTCTCACTTGTAGCTTTCTTGCTTGCACAATGGGGGAATACACACAAGGGTAGAGGCTGAAAACAGTTTTCCTCTTCTTAGTTGTGTAAGCCAAAAGAACTCTAGTACAAAGAAATAGAAGAACCCTATATATGGGTCTCAAACCAAACTCAACTAACTAAGGTGGCATACTAACTGAGCCACAAACTAGAGTAGATAAGGATAGCTATCATGTAGCTATTATTCATGGGCGGTGTACCAACCGCGTCTGCAATTGACAAGTCAGTGACATAAATATACATAAGAAAGCACTTTTCCATATGTAGTAACCATAGGAAAATCATTAAAATTGTAGTACGCGTTTATGAGTTACTACCTTGTAGGCAATACTCCAAATAAAGATATCAATTACCCCCGGGATCAAAAGGAAATCCCTCAAAATAATAGTCATAATCATGGGTACCTGTCCAAGAATCATGCATATCATCTATACCTCCCGGGTCAAATGGAAAACCACCCAAGAACTCATGATTGCCATCATGAATGCCTGGATCATAGGGAAATGATGCATTCAAATCATATGACATATCAGCACCATATTCAAAATCATATACATGAGAATCCGAAGAAACGCCATTAGGTAGTTGCAGTCCTTGATCAACTATGGGCTGATGTAGACCAACCATGGAATCATAAGAATCATGACCAAGGATGGGTTTATGTATCTCATCAACATAATTATCCCAAGGTAGCTCATCATCATATGGATATGCATTCTCATCCATTTCTGCAACTAACTCTCCTTGTGAACCATCATCACATATCTTTGCATCCTCATGTTCTTCATTATCGATTAAACTCTCTTCTTCATTTTGATCTTCATCTTCTTCACTATCTTCATTCTGAAATTCCTGCTCTTGGTCTTCTATTTGATCATTCTCTTGTATATCTTCTTCATTGTCATCATCATCTTGAGTGTTGTCTTCTTCGTCAGCTTCTTCATTTTTCTCTATGATGTTAACCTCTTCGGTTTGCATTGTATACATTCTTGCATTAGTATCCATAGGCTGACCATAATGAATTCCTGCATTACATGGTTCATGCTGCCCATCATCAACTAGATGTTGTTGGAAACAAGATACATGATATTCATTCCTATAAGATTGCTCTTGGAAGCATTCAGGACAACTACATTTAACACTACAATGCTGCCCATAAACATAGGCATCCCCATAGGAATGATCATCAGCATGCTGTCCACAGTATTTTGGAGTAGGTTCCAAAGATGAAGCATGATCTTCACATGCATACGTCCCTCCAAAATATCCTTGCTGCTGCCCAAATGCATCAAGCTGCTGGCCATGAGCATTTGTATGATTACTCTCATGATCAAATCTGCCATAGACAAAACCACCTTGTTGTTGGCCAAAACCATTTGGATAAGGATCACCTTGATCATCTTGGCATGAGGTATGGCATCCATATTGCCCAAAAGAACTTCTAAGACTTTGCCCATTTGAAGAAAAAAAAACATAAGATCCATAGTCACTATATCCATGAACTGGAACATCATGGGAAACACATCCATAAGCATTAGTGCCATTCTCTCTTTCATGAGATATACCATATGTATAAGCATCATGTTTAACATTTGACACTTCTGCAATGCTCCTATCAATGATGGATACGAGCTCTTTAACTCTCAACTTCATTTCCCTTACATCTCTGACCAAATTATTCACTGTAACCATGCTGTTGTGATTATCCCTATGCATTGTTTTGGCCATATCTTGAAGAATACTGATCCAAATGAGGTGCTTGATGGCTCTGCTCGAAACCCACGATGTCTAGTACTAGTTATAAATCTTGGTTCACATTAAAATATTCCAATACCCCATTCTGGAAATGATTTGTTATGTCTGTCCACAATAGACAGCACCCTGTCTCAAGTACCTAGTTGCATTGTTTTAACCATAACTTGAGAAATTCTGATCGGAATGAGGTGTTTGATAGCTTCATTCGAAGCCCACGATGTCTACCTTCAATTAGGAATCCTGGTTTGCATTATTTTGTACCTACACCCCATTCTGGAAATGATTCTCTAGGTCTGTCCATAGTAAACTGCTAGTGAACTATTGGAACAAAATAGGCTCTAACTTGAGAAATATGTATCCAAATGAAACATTTGTTAGCTCCAATCCAAGCTTATGATGTCTAGTATCAATCCCAATTGTCTATTTATCGTTAGAATGATGCTACTAATTTCTGTAGAAACTTTTCCAAATCTGTCCCTGTTTGGACTGCACCCTGTTTTAGCCAAGGAACCGAAGAAGGCAACCGATAGCTTCAGTGACTCCCGTAGGTTAGGGAAAGGGAGCTTCGGTGTCGTGTACAAAGGTGTCCTCAGAAATGGCCAAGAAGTGGCAGTGAAGAAGCTGGTTCTGTGGACCAATTCATCATGGAGGTTTAGTACCAGTTCATACCATTAATTCTCCAACAACACCACGTCCTCTTGTTCCTCCTGGGTTTTCTAAAATTGCTTTTCAAAGATCAGGCTCACAAAAAGAGAATGATCAAGGAAGCAAGATTTCATCTGATGTTGATGGGAACTTTAAGGAGTCAAACACATGTCAAGCCATCAGAACTGAGAAGCATCAACATGATGGCACAGAAGATGAAGATCAACCCGCAACCAACACTAAAGATGATGAGGCCTTTTGTAGCCACCAATATCAAAATTTTCTCAATGGTTTGGTAAAGAAGGGAATGAGCCAAGATTTCTCCAGTCAGGATGTGGTGAAGCTCAACCTCAGCTTTCAAGTCTTACAATATCCAGAATCAGAAACGCCCGGTTCATGAAATGGTAGCATCAGTGCCCTTGATGCATATGCCTTCTCATCCAGCTGCACATATTACATGGGCCCTTACCTTCTTCTGTTCCTTCTCCATTGGCTATATTGGCTCCTCATGTTACTCGAATAAATGCTTTGCCCCTTGAACTAGTAGTTTCAAATGTGTCAGCCACTGGTTCAATCACTGAAGGGGGAATGTAGAAATTCTTTGGTGGATGGAGATGGCATGTATATGGAGTCTAGATCAAGAGACAACTCTCTCTCTGTTGGCTTTCCATTAGCTTCAAATGTGTTTGAAAGAAGTTACAAAGCTCCAAATGGTGCATCTGTGACTCCTCTAAATGCTTGGGAAGCTGGCAAGGAGTTTGGAATGTTCTAGAGTCAACACCCTTGGACTCCACTTCCTGGAAATGCAACATATGGTACAGCAGTCAGATCTCTTTGGAATTCTGAGCTGCACATGCTTGCTGATAAAATTGAGCTTGAAGGACTTGCGAGGAGAAGGGAGGCCTGGCAGATTACAACATCCAGAAGGAGAACACTCTCCACCTCGTCTTGAGGCTACGCAGTGGCATGCAGATCTTCGTGAAGACTCTAACAGGAAAGACCATCACCTGAAGTGCCCTCTCTGTTTTGCGATGATCTCCAGCAGGGCATTGCGAACGGTTTAGATTAATGATGTACACAGCTATCAGGTGGGTGATTTTGTTGAATTTACACTCCTGAATTGAGCAAAAGGCTCCATAATCCCTTTTGAAAAGAACAATCCAGTCATTGGCACCTCCCATTTGTCTTTGTAGTAATT
This sequence comes from Lygodium microphyllum, assembly GCF_053477565.2. NCBI lineage: Eukaryota > Viridiplantae > Streptophyta > Polypodiopsida > Schizaeales > Lygodiaceae > Lygodium > Lygodium microphyllum. The sequence goes on from NC_141143.1 coordinate 164,636,197, forward strand.
GACCAGCTTCAGGAAAGGAAAGTCACTTGGGAAGAACATCGTGTCTCATAATTTCTCTCTAGCAGTCCACCTGTGAGGAAGAGGATCATGGCTCAGACAAGAGAGAGGACAGTGCATGCCTCTAGCCCACCCAATGACACTCTAATCTCGAGCAGCACCACAATGGTCACTAATGTGAGCCAGGTGGGGAAAACATAGGACGTGGCTGCTGAAATGGAAGCTGCCATGGCAGATCTGAAAGATAGAGTAGCTTGGGTGTATGAAAATGCTTTTTCAGATGAGGAAGAGGGGGGGCAGTAAGAAGTCTAAGCCTTCAAGACCAAGGGGAGGAACATCTCAGCCGCTGCAGGATATTATTGGACAGGAGATACAGCCTTCCACCAAGAAGGATCAAATGTCATGCAACCTGTCGAAGAAGAAGCCGCAGCTGCAAAACAAGAAAAAGAAGCAGCAGCCGTCGCTGCGCCAGCAGGATCAGAACGAGGAAAAGAAGCGCCTGCAGGTGTGCACAAGATTGAGATCTCAGCGGGTCCGTTAAGTTTTGACTAGGATGATGACGATGATGTTGATGACGAGCCTATGGATTCCAAGTACGGCAGCGACAACGATGACGACTTCTGGGATGACAATGCAAGTGCAGAAGCAGGCGGAATCTGCTTCTCGTTTCTCTTCTTGCCTTCTGGCTGCCTCAGTTGCCTCAAGAGCCTTCACTCTCACCTCTCTTGATTTGAGGCATCGATTAAGGTCGTGGCTCCCATCGCCTTAGGCGACAGTCTTCCTGATGGATCTCTTCCTATTTCGATGCAGAAGACAAGCTCCAGCACATCTCCATTCACTCCCTCGCAGCCGGCAAGAAGGTTGTCATCTCTGGCATGCCTGGGGCTTTCACTCCTACTTGCAGTTTAAAACAAGTCCCCGGTTTCATTGAAAAGGCTTCTGAATTCAAGAGCAAGGGTGTGGATGAACTGATCTGTATCACAGTGAATGATCCTTTTGCAGTGAAAGCTTGGGGCAAGACTTATCCAGAGAATGAGTCTGTGTTGCCGTTAGCTGACGGTTCAGCCAAGTACGCGCACGCGTTGGAATTGGAACTGGACCTCACAGAAAGAGGGTTGGGAATACGGTCGAGGCGGTTTGCATTGTTGGTGAGCTGTTACGGGTACCTTGCCTCCACCACCAATCCAGCGATGCCTTTTGTTTTGCAGATTTTCGCCATAGTTGCGAGCTTCTTCCCCCCCCGTGTTTCGCTCTCTTCTCTTATCCTCTCTTATACACCTTCTCTTCCCATTCTTCTCTGTGTTGTTGTCTGGTTCCTTTGTATCCTCGCTTGTTCACATTTCTCGTGCCATCTTTCTTTCCTCCATTCCTTATCCGTAGGTTTCTGAGCCTTCTGCCTGATTCCATTCTTTTTCGATCTGCTTCCCTTAAACTGCTCGACAAGTCCGAAACCTTGTGTATTGTCACGCTAGGGTTCCGTCTAACAGACCGAGGAGAGATACAGGGATACCATGGTGTTTGAAGAAGAGCTTACACGCGACAGAGAGGAGGAGCGCATCAGTTAAACCATCCCTTCCGCTAGGAGCGGTAGGCGAGAGCAGTGCCTTATCAGGTTAGGTTTGCCACAGCCTGGAATCATGGATGGGGTTGCTGAAGACTGGGATAATTGCTACCCATTATGCATGGAGGAGATGGATTCAACTGACAGACAGCTGAAACCATGTTGCTGTGGTTATCAGGTCTGTGTGTGGTGCTGGAATCATATAATGGAAATGGCTGAAGGACAAGGCAACTAGATCGATGCCAAGTTCTGGGAGTTCATGTGCTGGAACTCCAAAACTCGACACTCCCACATCATGTTGAAAAGAAGCAGTTCATAGGAAAGAAGCAAAACAACCTACTATGAACAGTGTAGCTTTGCTGCCAGCACCACATGGTACTCCATCACTGCTTCATACAACTCTTGTCCTTGCTATACCTCAAAGTTGAAAATGAGTTGTCATTTTTGTCTCCTTGCCTCCAGATTTAACTACGCTGCCTGCCATAGCTTGTGTAGAGTCCAATAAAGCTGCCATGACTAGTACTTCTTGATTGTTGTGGTTCTTCAATGTTGTACCTGTGCACAGTAAGGTTTCCTAAAACTGACAAGAAACTAAATGTAAAGAAGGAGAGAGAAAGGAAGGATCTGAAAACTAGGCTCTGATACCAATGTAATGAAAGCAATCAACCATGGAATGAAATCTAACTGAAATTGAAAATTAACTAAGCTACAACAAAGAATTAACAAATCTATTGCACCAAGACATCCTCATCATGTATTAATGGTTGGGGATTCAAGAATATATGACGGCCATGGCTGAGTGCTTCATAGGCTAGAAAGAAGCTAACTCCAAGAAAATGGTAAAGCCAAGATTATTGAATGATCAAAAGATGTCTTGCCTTTGGCCTCTAGTCCCTTTTTATTCTAACCCTCTTCCAAACTTAAGGGCTGTTCACACATGTACACATAGGCTAGGGCTAAATTTACAAAGGCTGGAATTAATCCAAGGTGCAAATATTAATGTTGTATTTTCCTTCATGACACGCAATGACATGGCACACACACCCCACTACACACAACCCCCTCCCGCGACATGGAACCACCCACCCCCCGACGGACCTCCTCAAAAAACCACCCCCACGACATGGCACCACCCACCCCCCTGCGACATGGCACACCCTCCCTCCTCAGAAATCCCCGCTCCAAGAACCCGCCCGCGCAACATGGCACGCCCTCTCTCCTCGGAAAACCCGCTCCACCGAACCCCCCACAACATGGCACACCCTCCGCTCCCAAAAAACCTCGCATCGTGAGGAGGGGGTATCACGTGAAAGCGAGGCAGAGGGAGGGACCAGGCACGACGTACGCAAAGACAATCACGACGAGGAGAGGAGGCACCGCGTCATGGCAAGGCGAGGGGGTTTCCTACCACGATGTCAGCGTTGGAGAGTCAAGACGTGATCCGAGGGGATTTCCATGCCACGGTCTCGAAACAAGCATGCAAAAGGGTGCAGCACCAGGACTTCTCGGGAGGTCACCCATCCCAGTACTGTTCTGGCCCAAGCGCGCTTAACTGCGGAGTTCTGATGGGATGCGGCGTATTAGCGCTGGTATGACCGCACCACAAACACAAAGGAATTCCAAAGAGCTCTTGTATACTCGGAAAATGGCACGAGAGAGCTCAAGAGCGAGGCATGGTGGCATGCCATGCCGTTCATGCTACGGAGGACGCGACTAAACGCGAACCCTAAACCCCGCGCACATGGAGGTGACGCACAGAAGATTGAATGCTGCCGTCGCGTGCCATTTCTAACACGAAGGGCAAGCATCCACGTGAAGAGCACCCCGTGCACACATAGGCGACGACGTAGAAAAGATCGAGCCGCAGAATACATGCCACGGAGGACACGTGCCCACAGCATGCCACAAGGTGGTGGGGGAGAGGGGGCATGCCATTCATACCACAAGGACCCATGTCCACGC